>NW_028146738.1:1902500-2155000 GCF_055883805.1 Amblyomma maculatum
GTCGTCTGGGTGCGGTAATTGTCAAACAAATTCGCCCGGGCGCGGAAGTCGCCTTAATCGAAAGCGCTCACGTGCGTGCCACGAAGCGCGTCGGGAGCGCACGCGACGTCGAAGGGGCAAACGGAATGGCGTGACCGGCAACGAGGAAATAACACTGATAGTGTGCACAGCAATTGAAGAGCGGGTCGAGTCCACAGCCATGTTCAATCGGGCAACGCGGAACAGCCTGAACTCCCCTCCGAACCAGTAAGAAGCCAAGTGCCGCTCGTTATCCGCGCAGCGTCGCCCTATTCTTCCACGCACATTGAAGCGTCACTGCACGCACTTAATGCGTTACCGATTCAGTTACCGCGCAAGACTGTAGCGAAAGACAACGGCGCTGCGGAGAGGCTGGGCGTTTCCCGACGACTGTTGGTGCAAGCTTTCTGGGGATTGTTGGGACGTCGAACTGAAGCATCAGCTGCCGTGTCAATTAAGCAGTTGGCTTTTCACTTTGGCCGCTAATGTAGTGCTACATCTACGAGGATTCGCAGGCGTTAGGATCTCACTAGCCACGCTAACTAGTCGATATTTGTTTCTTTCTTATTATTTAGTGCCAAATTTTCACATATTCCCTAAACAAAAAAGCTACAAATTTGCGCATCCAGGCCACGTAACGCATTACCAATGGAACCTGGCTGAGGGCTACTGATGAAACCTGACCGCCTATGGGTACCTGAACTGGCGCTAAGGAGGTAAGTATCTAGAGTTCGTGCTAGTTAACGGCAAATGTGCGAGTTTGTCTGACCAATACCAAATCCCCGATTGTTCTCCATTGTAGAAGCCTAAAGCCGCTTATGCCTTTCGTATCGCTCCTCTCGAACGAAGGCATCAAATCAAAGAGCTTCTGTTAAGCAGGAGAACGTTAATGACGTCACGTCAGTGCAGGCGGGGGCGTGTGTGTGTTTGAGGGGGGGGGGGGTAGTAACGTGAGGCCATCTGACTCATTTGTATTTTTTTTTAATAAACACTGGCTCGAGAGGGAAATGAGCGGAAACTAAGCGTCAAGTGCGAAAGCACCTGCATGATCGCTGCATTCACAGTCTTGTGGAATGGAGGTAAATGTCTTTTATTGGCAGAGGTGTGAGACAAACCTACCACAGCTGAAAGTGATCACCGGAACAAGTCGCTGATGCCTTGCATTCAGTTAATACTAACGTTCGAGTTGAAGCTACCGGTAGAGATACTTTTTTCTATAACTTGTCATTTGGTTACAGCCAGGTCTTTCCGCCCTGCAGATGAAGGTTAATTAGCGCGGTCGTGCAAGCCACAACATTGGCTTTTTCCTGTCTGTTCAGTCTCACGCTCATATATATGGCATCAGCGATTCAGAAATTGGCACTTATCCTCAACAATGTATAAAATATGTTCGTTTCTGAAATGCGCATATTAGGAGACGCTTCCTTAACGTTCAGTGAGCAGCTCATGTGTGGTGCCTTTTCGAGATGTTTCACGCAAGACGCTGCCAACACTAAGTTTCTTGATGTCAATCCTAGACATCCTTACTGGAGGGTTGTGTGCTGCCAACGTTGTATGCGTTTCTGCAAACAACTGTGTTGTCGCTTTGCCTCTGTTCTGCCATTTCTGCGGTTTTGTTACTTGCGACTTGTATTATCTTCCATGGACTCGACGCGCCCCTCTGACACACTGGTTCATACTGGTTCGATCTGGCATAGCCGCGTATTGTTGGGTTGTTACTGGTGTTGAGTTGCAGGTATCATTCATAGATTTCGAGGTTGATCGCTAGCTTGATCAGTTTAAACCAATTGATCCCCTATTTACGGCCGAAGCTCGGCATACACAGCCTAAGTAAACCTCGGAAAAAGTGGCTTGCGGTGTATTGCTTCTACCTTTTAAGCAGCAAATTGAAGCTCGTGTGCCCGGAAGTAAGACCAATAACGCAGTGAAATAAATACAAGCCGTGGCCATTGTCCTTTCCGGCAGCCAGCGGATTGAGGGCTTCGTTACGTTTGCGCGGCGTAGTAGGTTAACAACGGGGAGCAATGCGCCTTCGTGCTTCTACACGTTTTTTTTTTTCTTAGACGATGCCGCCAGGGACCAGCGAAGATTATCTGACAGCTGGAACTATCCATACCACCCAGGTACTAATGACTACAGGCGCCGGACAGCACGCAATTTGTTGCAAAAGAAAAAAAATGCGAAAAGGAAAAATACACTCGAGTATATGGGCCCTCTTCGGGTGATGGCGCTGTGTAGTTATAGGTTGTGGAGGGGGGAGTCAGTGGGGAGCGGCTACCACTCCGCAGTGCGGACCGACCTCGTTCGGCGCTGTCCGCCACGAAGGTGAGCGTTCCTGCGCTTTTGTCTTCGCGGGCACACGCAGCCTCGCGAAAGGCCGGCCACTGACCCATGACGTCGGTGCCACGGCGCGGCCCCGGTGCCTGTTAGGCGGTCAATGCGAAGGCAACGGCCGCTGAACAACTGGCCCTTGGATTGACGAAACGTAACGCGCCTCGCTGAATCACGCGGTGCGCAAAGGAGAGGGGCAAGGGTTCTACTTGTCCTCACTTGGAGGATTGGGAAATGGAAGTGAACCAGTCGCCGCTATGTTCTACCTTGTGTATTGCTTCACGTTTTCCTAACCTGCCAGTGCGCTCAGCGGTTCTTAAACGCTTCTCGCTCGAGGAGACAAGCAGCACGGAAATATCGATTTGCAGATGAGTGTTGGGACTAAATTCTATCTCCTATTACTTAGCGCAATCATTCCAAGAATATAGAGTGTATGGGTGCGACTTTCTACCTGCCTGAATGCCTCTAATAATGTAGCGAAGGTCGGCTATGGGATCCGTTGTCCTCCAGCCGATACTTCTTCTTTCCTTTATCCTCTAGTTAGCCTGAAGCCCGCACGTATGAAGACCGGACATCTCTAATTCATTATTCAATTAAGTGCCCCAAAATAAGAGCATGATAATAACGTAGGCACACTGGCTGCATGCATAATAGTCAGTTGAAGCTTCAGTACTGCGATGCGCGTTCGCGTGGAGATGCGAACCGGACTAATAATTAAACAATGTAATTGTATTCGCACGTTGCCGTTCCGCACAGTGGGGACGGGTGTCGGAAATCGTATTGTTCCGCTTGTCACAGGCAAAAAAAAAAAAAAGACAATCGGAGGAAATAGGAGCAGGTGGAATTTTAGCGGGAATTTGTTCAGATCTGAGACAGCGCCGAGTTATTCAGCACCCATCTTAGGGCGCTAATACGCTTCACTTTTTATAGATTCGCCAAGCTCGCGAAAGAGACGCAGACCAGTTAAGTCGATGAGGTGACGTCACACGATGAGAAGTCCATGGGTTCAGGCTTTCTCACGACTTCATCATGAAGGTCAACACAAAGCTGAAATTAACAGTACAAGTTTAGCTCGCTGTTCGGGAAGCTTGTGTTTATGAATTAAGCGTGGCACGCTATCTGCTCGTGAACTACGAAGTATATCAGTACGGCTAGAGATATAGGCGCCGACTGGGGGGGAAAGGGACTGGAGAACTCAAGCAATCCCCCCCCCCCCCCCCCTCCCGGAGGAGGCTGATAGATGGGGTCAGCGGGCAGTATATCTTCTGCTACGGACTGGCACATTCACACTGGCGACGGGGACGCCGCAGCAGTGTACAATAATCAAACTCATCCCATCAGCCCCTTTATATCAGCGTATCCTTCGTCACTTGTTGATCACCAATACACAGTTCACGCGATTCACGGCGACACAACCAATTTTTAAATTATTCGATCATACCACGTACGTTAAATGACTAGAACCACCTTCCCGTAGACACTGTGTAAGGGATATTTCTTGTCAGTACAACTGAGAGATCGTTTTCGTGCCTCCGTCGCGTCCAAACGTAGCTCAGGTCGACAATGGGGCGAGCTCGATTACATCACATAGCATTTCTCCGTGGATACAAAGTACTGGCCCACAAAATAAATCTGTGTAACATCGTGGAAGACCCGCCACGGTGGTGCAGTAGCTAAGATGCCCGACTAGTGTGTCGGATAGCCGGGTTCGACGCCGACTGCCAGCGGGCGCGCTTCGCTGGAGGCGAAACTAAGAGGCGTCCGTGTGCTGTGCGATGTCAGTGCATGCTAAAGATCCCCAGGGGATCGAAATTACTCCGTAGCCTTCTCTTAGGCTCCTCTTTCTCTTTTCACTTTCACCCCCTCCTTCCTTCTGTCCCTTACAGAGCGGTGTAGGCGACCACAGAAACAAGTGTGACAGATACAGCGCATTTCCCTACCTGTGAGCCAGTTTATTATTATTGTTATTATTATTATTATCATCATCATAAATCATCATCATCGCGGACGACTTTATTCAGAGGTCAATTGAGCGAAGAAACATTCTGGACTGTGCGGTATCTTTTGTACAATAAGGAGAATAGTGAAGTCCGTCACATACGCCAGCTTTATTCGGGCCGCCATAGTCCATGATCTTAAATTGTTCCCATAAAATCGGCCCTCAATTTGCTGTGTTGCCGCTTCGCCATTACAACCTCTCCTCATTGACTACTGTTGGCGTCTTCGGTTACTTTTTTGAAAAATGCACGAAGAATTCATGTTCTTTCTTTAAATTTTGAATTGCCAGCTTGTTGCAAGAATGTATAGGGTCCAGTATTTCTTAGACACGAAGAGTTTGATTTGGTTTGCTTTATAGAGTTTAACATCCCAAGACGACTCAGGCTATGAGAGACGTCGTAGTGGAGGGCTCCGCAAATTCGGTCCGTCTATGGTTCTTTAACGTGCACTGATATCTCACAGCACACGGGCACCTTGCTTTTAACCTCCATCGAAAAGTGGCCGCCGCGGTCGTGATTCGATCCCGCGTCCTCGGGCACAGTAGTCGAGCGCCCTAACCACTGCCCCACCACGGCGGGGTACGAAGGGTTTACAATATGTTTATATTGAAACTGTACGGTAATGTTGTGCCATCGCAAAGCGCGTTTGGATATCCTGAATAAACAGCTCTTTTTAGAAGACTAGATTTGTCACTCGTCGGGCGAGACAATGGCTTGCGAACCCGTTGTTTAGAAGGCGGGGCCTTTAGGATATAGCCTCTCCGCCGGTCTACATCTGGTACTAACATCATCTGAAGATGCCATGTCACACGTGTTATATATGCCCGGCCTGAGAAATCACGATGCCTTGCATTTCACGTTCGATTTACTGCATACCCCTGGAAGACCATTAGCGACTTTACCAAAGCTCATTTTGTAGCCCTTATTAACTGGCCTCCTTTTTAGATGTGTAATTTCTTAGCAGGTTATCTCGAGCGCTCAGTAGAAGCAAACTGGTGCATGTACTTAAAAAAAGTGCCCTAACTGATTAATCGTCGTATCCCTCTTCGGCGTGTGTGCTCCAATAGCCATGCTCCATGGTATAACAGATATTTAAAGCAATTTTCTAATAAAAAGATTAAACTTTTTCGAACTGCTAAGTATTCAATAAAACTTGCTCATTGGACGGCATACAAGACAGCTGCTCCAACATATTAACGAGCACTGAAGTCTACTAAATCCATCTTCTTTAAAGTAGCCCTCCTGAAATATTCCGAAGACTAATCCAAAGCGCGTCTGGAACGTAATAAACTCAGAGACACCAATAAAGTGTCGTTATTACACCCACCATTGAGCCTGCTCCCGACCATCTCTGTGCAACTGCACTAAATGATACTTCCGTTAACTCGTCTCCTTCTTCATCCAATGTTATTCAACGCCCCAATTTCCAACTGTGCGATTGTTTCGCGATGGATCGCACCATGTTCGACTTGCGAGACGTCATGCCAATTATTGACTTGAAACTCACATCCTCTAGCGGAATTGATGGTATAAAATGTGATTGCATACGGAATCAAGAGTTAAATTCTACCATCGTGAAATGCATACTCTCACAATCGTATCATCATGGTGTGCTACTGAAGACTGGAAAACTGCTGTCGTCATACCAGTGCATAAAGCCGGAGGTAAACAGAATCCATCTAACGATTGACCCATATCTTTCGGATCAATAGCATGCAAAATAATGGTACATATATTTACACATCTTGTTAATTTTCTGGAGAATAACAATTTCTTTTCTCTAACAGAGCATGGATTCCGAAAGTTTTTCTTTTGTCACATTCAAATGCTTTCCATCACATACGACCTGCACATCTAGTTGGACTCCGCTTTTTCATCTGACTGAATATCTCTCGACTTTGCTAAAATAATAAGCCCCTGCTATTACATGAACTAATTGTGCTGAACATTAACCCTGCAGTTCCTAACTGGATCCGAGGATTTCCTTCCTCTCATGTTGAGTTTTTGAGCATTAATGACACTCATTCCTCTGCTGTACCACTTGGTTCGGGAGTTCCTCGAGGATCAGTACTTGGTCCCTTTACCTTTTTCTATCCTATATACTGCAGTAAAGTCCCGTTCTCCTCTTTAATGTACTTCGTATCATCATCATCATCATCATCATCATCATCATCATCATCATCATCAGCCTGACTATACCCACTGCAGGGCGAAGGCCTCTCCCATATTTCTCCACTTAACCTGGTTCTGTGCTAGCTGCATCCACTTGACCCCTGCGAACTTCTTAATCTCATCCGCCCACCTAACTTTCTGCCGCCCCCTGCAACGCTTTCCTTCCCTTGGAATCCAGTTTGTTACCCTAAGCGACCATCGGTTATCCTCTCTTCGCACTACATGTCCTGCCCATGTCCATTTCTTCTTCTTAATGTCGACTAGAATGTCGGTAACTTGAGTTATTTCTCTGACCCACTCTGCACGCTTCCTATCTCTTAATGTTACCCCTACCATTTTTCGTTCCATAGCCCTCTGGGTTGTCCTCAACTTAAGTAGAACTCTCTTGGTTAGCCTCCACGTTTCAGAGCCATAGGTGAGTACAGGTAAGATGCAATTGTTATATACTTTCCTCTTTAGCGATACCAGTAAGCTGCTAGACATAATCTGTGAGTGCTTGCCAAATGCGCACCATCCCAATCTTATTCTTCTTGTTATTTCCTTTTCATGGTCCGGATCTGCGGTTACTACCTGTCCTAAGTAGACATATTCGCCTACTACTTCCAGTACTTTGCTACCTAATGTAAACTGCTGTTCCTTCCCGAGGCTGTTGAACATTACCTTAGTCTTCTGCATATTGATTTTCAAGCCTACCTTTCTACTTTTCCTGTCTAGGTCATCAATCATTATTTGCAGTTCATCCCCCGAGTTAGTTAGCAAGGCAATGTCATCAGCAAATCGCAGATTACTGAGGTATTTTCCATCTACCCTTATCCCTAACTGCTCCCATTCCAAGTCTCTGAATACTTCCTCTAAGCAAGCTGTGAATAGTACTGGGGATATTGTGTCTCCTTGCCTAACACCTTTCTTTATAGGAATTTTGTTACTTTCTTTATGCAGAACTATGGTTGCTGTGCAGCCACTATATATATCTTCCAGCACATTCACGTACGGCTCGTCTACCCCCTGATTTCGCAATGCCTCCATCACCGCCGAGGTTTCAACTGAGTCAAATGCTTTTTCGTAATCAATGAATGCTATGTATAAGGGCTGGTTATATTCCGAGCATTTTTCTATCACCTGATCGATGGTATGGATATGATCGATAGTAGAGTACCGTTTCCGAAACCCTGCTTGATCCTTTGCTTGATTGCAGTCTAAGGTTGTCCCGATTCTATTAGCGATTACCTTAGTAAATACCTTATACGTAACAGACAGTAAGCTGATTGGTCTGTAATTTTTAAGGTCCTTAGAGTCCCCTTTCTTATGAATGAGGATAATGTTTGCATTCTTCCATGGTTCCGGCACCGTCGATGACACCAGGCACTGCGTATACAAGGTGGCCAGTTTTTCTAACACGATATCCCCCCCGTCCTTCAGCAGATCCGTAGTTATCTGATCCTCTCCAGCTGATTTCCCCCTTTTCATAGTTTCTAATGCTTTCTTGACCTCGTCCTTCGTCACTGGTGGAACGTCTGAATGTTTATCCCTACCGCCAATCTCATTACGGTCCTGACTACTTTGGCTACTGTAGAGATTTGTATAGAACTCCTCAGCTACTTTGACTATCTTATCCATATTCGTGATGACGTTGCCCGCCTTGTCCCTTATCGCATTCATCTGTTTTTTTCCTATGCCCAATTTCTTCTTTACCGCTTTAAGGCTTCCCCCGTTCTTTACAGCATGCTCAATTTTCTCGATGTTATACTTCCTTATATCGGCCACCTTGCGCTTATTGATTAGCTTTGATATCTCGGCCAATTCGATCCGGTCTGTTGGATTGGAAGCTTTCATTCTCTGGCGTTTCTTAATCAAATCTTTCGTCTCCTTAGACAGCTTACCGATATCCTCACTAACTGTCCTACCGCCTTCGTATACAAGTACTTCGTATACAGGTAGTAAAATTAATAAATAAGTATCTGTTGCCAACGGGCATGCCAGGATGAGGGGGATGTAAAAGAGAGAGGGTACTGACTCCCACCCCCTCCCCTTCCCTTTCGGCAGGTTGCAATCTCGGTGCCTATAGCAGAGATGATTTGTACCCCGCATAAGCGTCGCAAAAACAAATTATGAATGAAGTATTTTTGAACGTGGAAAAGCGAGACAACCCTTTTTGTTATTTTTTTAATACTAATCCAACCTTCATCTTAGGTTAAAAAAAAAAATCAACCACTTCCAGTCAAACTATGGGTGCCACCCTGCACGTTACTTCTTACACTAAAGAGGTTGTGGTGCACATTGTCAACGGTAAGAAAATATTAAAATTTAACATAACAACCGCATGGGGCACGCCTGACTGTGTAATAAACCAAAGAAAAAAATATAACGGCCTGCTTTTTCTTGTTTTGCTTTTGTCGAGCTTATCCTCCATTTCATCTAGCGAGGCAACTGCGCCACATTGTATCATCTCAAGAGCCTCTACAGAACAAGCCGCGGATGTCATACATTGCTTCCCTTTTCGTTCTCCATAAGTTGAAATGCGCTTCATCTGTCACCGTTATTTAGATAACACCCACATGTACCTAAGCATATATGTTACATTTAGGGCTTCTTGCATGAAATTAGAGCCTCAAGGGAGGCTAGGCTTTCAAGTTAATGACCAAAGAAGAGCACGAAAAAAAAAATCATCTATGGTGCAAAAAAGTAAAAGCAGGTTGGAAAAAGAGAGCCCGAGAGTAACTATCCAACAGTTACTTCTGAAAGAAAAAAAATGTTCAAAGTGAACGGGGTTCTCAATAAATAACTGCGCAGCCTCGTCGTGCCAGATGATTTACTGATGGCGGCTAATGAGTTTCTCGATGAAGCGATTACATGCACGAGGCTTAAAGGCTTGGAAGGAGCGTGCTTCCCTACCGAGGTAGTCCCGAACTACTCTTATAGGTGTGCGTGTTTCCTGCTCTCGCCTAATTTCGTTTTTTTATACATACATATACAACCGCTCCTTTCAGAAGTCTAAAATAAGGGTAAGAAATAAAAATAAAATTGCACAGACGATGGCGTCCGGCAGCCCATGCTGAGAGTTACGATGTTTTAGCACTAACGGAAATTACTTCGCATCCTGGGATGTCCCCGAGCAACACACAGTAGGGTTAAATTAAACAACTTTTTCGCCGTCGGCGTGCCTCATCAGCGTGGCAAGACAGGAAATGAACGTCATCAGTTCAAGAGATTATGTAGAGACTGTTTACTGGTGGCGGAGCTGGGTGAAAAGTACGCCTCGATCTGTTTCTTGGTACAGTACGCGACAGTTGTTCACTAGTTGCAAAATGCAAAATGTTGCAAAATGTTGCAAAATGCACTGTTGCAAAATGTGAACGGTTCCAGGTGGGCCGCTGTTCCAAAAATACGAACACCGACCTGTGAAGCATGTGAGATGCAGAGTCGTTGCGATCGCCGCCTGGGGGAAAGCTTGGATCACACGTCCTTGCAGGAATGCGCGCAAATGAAACTTTTCAGTGCAGTTTTCTGATATTACAGTGCACCTATGTATTTCGCATTTCGAGCATACTAAAGCTGAACGTGAAAGCATCAGACGTCGTTTAAAAGGGGACGCATTTTTTTAACGCCGCGATATAGAGGCGTATAGGCCTGCAATGTTACTTGTATGTTTCATCACAAGTTGTGCATATTGTGTGTTTCTTTTCCTGACTGTGCAAGAATTAAGCATTGCCTCGGTGTTCTTGTGTGACATTTCAGAGACTCTACAAAAAACAAAAACGACCTTCAAGATGTTTTAGTTTTTCATTTCTGCATAATGAATTGGCCCTATTACGACATTTCAGCATCTTTAGAAGGCAGCAGCTGTGCATATTAGCAGTATCCTAGATCGGTTGTGTTGAAGATTTACAATACACATTTTTGAGCGTGCTTTTAGAGAAGAATATTCAGTAAAATGGCAACACAACATTTTAACGTTCAACTGAATTCCATCAATAATTCAGTAAAATCCTAATAGTATGCATTGTGCTGCGTGAAAAGTTATCAATTGTAAATCTATAGTCTTTAAATTTGGCGGCCAATTTCTGATTTAAGCTCAACAGATATTTTCGCCAATGGTGGCGCATTTTTAAGTGCTGGACAGGCTTCAAGCAGCAGGAAGGCGTGGTTTACGTTCTCTTCAGTACTGCAAGACTACTGTTTGATGTGTGCAGCAAACGCGACGAAACTCATGCGTACATATATACATTGAGTAGTCTATCCAATCATTTTTAAAGTGCACCGTTCCAGCACGTGAGCGTTCTTGATTTTTTCTTAGTTTGTATGCCATCGGGGGAGGAGTTCTGCTATTATTCGCTGATTGCAAAAAGCTATTGACAAGAGATAGGAATGACAATCAGCTGAAAGAGAACATTGGGGCAGGCAAAAATAAAAACTACGTGCCAGAGTTGTGCAGCCACGAAGGAGAACTGTGCTTATGGTTCAAGGTGTGGTATATCAATCCGAAGAAGTGCGAACAAGCGCTTCTGATTTCTGCAGCTGCCACCACGTAGTGCATGACACTGAGCATCGAGTAATACGGCCATAATTTCGAATCGTTGGTTACAAACTCTCTTGGAAGCGCAGGATGTGTTCAAGTCAGATTCTTTAGCCCCAGGAAAAAAAAACCATCAGTATCAACATCTTCGCTTACAACTTTACGAAGTCCTTAATTTTCTCTCAATAAAGAGCGAAAAGTACTCTCGTTCACTGCAATCTCGTCTCATCGAACAGTTTTAAAATGGGTGGACATGTTTTCGCCTTAGCGTCACACGCATTTACAGCTGGATGTTTGGTTTATTTTGATTTATGGGGATTAACGTCCCAAAGCAACTCAGCCAGCTATTGGAGTGATCGTAGTGGTGGGCTCTGTAAATTTTGACCCCTGGGGTCCTTTAACGTGCACTGATCTCGCACAGAACACAGTCGCCTTGTTATACGCCTCCATTGAAAAGAGCCGCCAAATCCGGTACTCGACCCAGCATCCTTGGGCACAGCAGTCGAGTGGCCTAACCACGGAGTCGTGAATCTTCCCACCTATTTACTTTTGGCAAAAACCGTGCATATAAACTCCCAGGGCTTGCATTTTTAAAGCAACCTTAACAATCAACCTTGATAACAAAAATACATTAGATGCTTTGCTTGTTTTGGAGCGGTACAAATTTTATTGTGCCTGCGTTCTCCTACAATACCTGCCCTTTGGGGCAGAAAGAACAAGCAGAGGAACAAATTCTTCAACTGCGATTCTGCCTGGAAATCACAGTATCCAACTTAGTCGCGGTTTCGACCAAAATTTGTCAAGTCTGGCATAAAAGTGACCAAAGATATACAATCTCTAATAAAGTGAAAGTGAAATAACGAGGGAATATGCTTCGGAACTCGTGCGGGCTTTTCGTCACAGCGAAGCGTACAAGACGAACCGGTGAAAGTTTAAGGGCACAGTTTGGGACGTAATGACTGTCTGCGGATTAGCGACATGCTTTCTACCGTGCCGTTCATGGTCCCGGTGATCAATTGAGTGAAGGATGGTTCAAGGGGGAACCGCGTGATCAGATTTGGTTTTATGGCTAGAATTCGTTTGTTGTAACCAATCTGTCATTGTCGTAATCAATCTGATTTCCTGACTTGTGCGCATGTCCAGTGGGCTCACTTGATACGACTGAAGGAGCACCAGCGGGATGCTGAAAATTAAGATATCGCTTGCTGAACATGCTCACAAGTAAGATCATTAGAGTGACTAGGGCAACGCGGGCTATAGAACGAAAACGGACAACATGGCAACATGGCTCTTTCTTGCATGATGTATCATCTAAAGTGCGACAAGGGCCATGAACCGTACGGCAGGAAGCGTGTCACGAATCTACCCGCAGTCATTGCATCACAACCCTCACTATTCACCCCTCACCTCCCTCCTCCTGATTGTTATGTCCACCTCTTAGTGGGCAATAACCAAGCTCGAGTTCAGACAATGTGTATCGTTCTTAAATGTCTTGTTTGTTTTGAAAGGTCTTGTAGAGGCTCCAATTCCGCACGCAAGCGGCGGAATTGTCTACCTCTCTGCAGCCAGCGGATGTTTACGTCAACAGGCTAGTAGCGCCATCCTCGTCGGCAGGCACGGCGGGGGCGCGTGATGCAGCGTGAAATAAAATCTCAGTTTCAAGGCTGCCCGACTGCGCGGCGGTCGCATTCACGTTTCGCTCCTATTTCGCGCCCCTATAGCTTGGTGACCCGGACGTACGTACAATGGAGAACGAAGCAAACGCTGCAGCGACCAGCAATGACGCTCCAGGCTCACAGCCTCAGTCAACGGTGGCATCCGACGTGCCACTCCCCAGCGCAGCCATGGACGCTGTTTCTAACATTCAAGTGCGCCTGCCGCCATTTTGGCCGAAGAACCCCTCTGTGGGGATTACACAAGTCGAAGCCCTCCTCGTTCTGCGGCCGCATAACATCGCAACGCGTGATGTACCTGCACGTCATCTCAGCACTTTATCCGGAGGTGGCTGACGAATTCGACGATTTGATGAGATCCCCGCACCCGACCAAACCCTGCGACCATCATTTAAAGGCCACAGCACTGACGCGCAAAAGCGCCCCTATAGGTCTGTTGTACTGTTATGTGGCACAGTGCAACAGGGATGAAATAAGAGCCAGATAGTGACATTAAGTTATCGTTCCTGAAAACTTTAAGAGCAGAAATTGACAGCGGGGTGTTCCGCCGACACCTCGCTATCAAATTTTACTCTTAGCGGGTTAATAAAGATCACGCCAGACATCCCCTATTCTGCTTCGAGAAAAGATAGTTCAGAGCTTCAATATCAATATTAATAATAATTGGTTCACAGGAAGGGAAAGGTGCAGTATCTGTCACACTTGCTCTGTGGACACTTGAACCGCGCCGTAAGGGAAGGGAGGAAGGTGGGAGTGAAAGTGGAAAGAGAGAAAGGGGAGCCGTATTGGAGGGCTACGGAGTAATTTCGACCACCTGGGGATCTTTAACGTGCGCTGACATCGAACAGCACACGGACGCCACTTCGTTTCGCCTCCATCCAAACGCAGCCGCCGTGGTCGGGTTCGAACCCGGGAACTCCGGCACAGTAGTCGGGCGTCTTACCACTGCATCACCCCGGCGGAGCATAGCTTCAAGGCTGCAGTCGAGATTTTTGCCGGGGTCTTTAGACTGGGCCCGCGCCCCACATTTTTTTTTTCTCTTTCTTCTAAGAAGAAAAGAAGCCTTCAAAAGCCCTTTGCGCTCCCCTTGTCCTAAGCAATACTGATGACGACGTTCATGTGGAGCGAGTCTCAGTAAGGATTCGTTGCGATCGATTATTCACGCCTACTTAATAGGCTTACCTAATACTGGTCGGGCAAACGGTCTGCCGGCTGGGTTAGCCAACATATTCAGGACAGTGCTGTATAGAAATAGCACGCACTTGATCATGGTGTCATGCGTTGTAATTTACGTAAACGATCACTCAGACCCGAAGGGTTCCTTCCCCCCCCCCCCTTTTTTTTAATTTTCGTTTATTTTTCGTTCTGAAAACTGACAACTAAAACTTGAACTGAAATAAATTAGAGCCTTTCATATCAGTGCAATTTCCAATCGAAGCAGTGTCACAATGGGAAATAAGATTCGGCAGAGATCAGCCACAGAATCGACGTTCTGACATTTCAGTCGTACACGCCACGCTCCGTTTCACAAATTTCTCGCAGTACTGCTAAATGCAAGCGCGATCTCAGACAATCCGAATGACGCACACTGCATGGATGTGCTCCTAAGCGTCTCTGTAGCAGTCGGCGTCTCGGCGACGGAGGCGTCAGATAATAAGCGCGTTTTTTTTTTTTTTTAATCCATCTGAGATAACTGTGTAATATCTTATAAGACTCTTTTTATGAACATGTCGATAGCAATGGTTAGGGCGTTCGACTCCTATGTACAAGGATGCAGGATCGACTTCCTGCCTCGGCGGCCGCTTTTCGATGGAGGCGAGAAGCGGGGCGGCCGTGTGCTGTGCGATGTCAGTGCACGTTAAAGAACCCCAGGTGGTCGAAATTTCCGGAACCCTCCACTACGGCGTCTCTCATAGCCTGAGTCGCTTTGGGACGTCAAACTCCACAAGGCAGACCAAATCGATAGCAATGGTCGAAGCTTCCTATACGTCCCTGTCCTGCGCTCACAAAAGTAAGACTGCCATCAAAAACCAATGAAGCGCATTTTCAAAAAATAATAGCAAAAAACTAGAAGCCTGCAAGGGAAGATCTGAAGGTACATTGATCGTTGTGGTGATGTGAAACAACATGGAAAAAACAATTCCGCTGAAATTTTTCCCATAATTTGTCCAAAATGTCCGCGTATAACCCTGCTAGACTAATTTTATTTGCGCAGACGAAAGCCTTCGTTTAACCGGTGAGAACTGAGAAGCAAATTGCAAAAAAACCGTAGCTGCTGTGGGACACACTTAGCTCGAGACACTTGCTATGATACCTTAACATGCCGGCCCTCAGCGTCGCGATGATGGCGCACGCGCGTCTTAACGCGCTCCCCTGATTACTGGCTCTCAAAGATTGCATCACAGTGCCCGAGAGGCAACGTAACTGCGCCGCTTATTACCCCGGTCAAAAAGGAAACGCAGCGACAGTTGGCGCGTAGTGTATACTATGCATAGGCACAGATGTAGCGAAATCCGTTTGACCCTCGTCGCGACGCTCTATCCTATTCTTGCCCCAGCCTCACGACATATTTCTTGGTCCAAGGTTTATGAAGGTTCGTCCTCCAAAGTGACTGCGTCTATGAGGGACACCGTAGTGGAGGGCGTCGGATAATTTCGTCTTCCTCAGTTTTTTCGACGTGCACTGACATCGCACAGTACACGGGCGCCTTGATTTTCGCCTCCATCGAAAAGCGACGGCCGAGGCCGGGATAGAACCCGGGTCTCCCTGCTTATTTGCTCAGTGCGTTAACCAAAGAGCCCACCACGGAGGGACAGTCAAACATACGGCTACACGGTGACGTGCTCTGTATCCATAATACGTGTGCAATGCTTTTGCGTTGCAGGGTATACTACGAGTTACCTGGGTTTCGCGCGGGGAGGCCGTTCTAGAACGTTCAGAACAGCACAACACAACAGATATTCGACAGTGACGAAGCAGTGCCAGCGGCTATGCCCACCCCACTTTACATCCACCCCGTACTCTCTGCAGAGACGCGTATAGACTGCGCGAGCGCTGCAGAAAAATCTCTCCTTTGCACAGGACGATGCTTCCGGCTCTGCACTGAGTCGTTCGTATCCGTGGCCCGTCGCTCTCGCTGTTCACCTCTTTCTGTATCGCTCCGATGGGGGCCGGCGATAAGGCTAGAGACAAAACTCGCAAGTGCGCGCAGGAAGGAACCTTACGGCCTTGTCTGCCGACTCCCGAAGAGCCGCTGTGTGCGAGGGTGCTTCTCCTGAATCTGCGCGCATACACACGGCGCCGATAAGCGCCTCGAAAGACGTGGAAGGAAGTAACGGCGCTCTTCGAACTCTCGCTCTTCGCTACACCTTCTCTTGCAGGAGCGGCGCCTTCGAGAAAAAGTAAATGCGATAAAAGAACGCCGTTTTTTGGCACCTCACACGGAGTCTGCGAGAGACCGAAGGTGAAAGCGACGTTCCAGCGGGAGCGGAAAATAAAGGAAGGAGAAAGGAGAGCAGTAGAACAAAAGAGGCCCCGAGATGAAATTGCCGACCGTTTCCATAATGACAGCAAGCCGAAAGGCGGCTCCTTCCGCGTTTACTTCTAAGCGTGGCTTTTTCATCTTTTCTTTTTTTTTTTTGCTATTTCTCTCGGGCCATGAAAGCTTCGGTACTTTGATACGGGACCGAGATTCAAACTCGCCCAGTTGCAATACTTGAGGCCCGCATCCATACAAGCGGGTATCTTCACCTTTCGCCGTTAGCTATGAGGTTTTCTCTTTTTCTTTGTACTTTTCTTTTCCCGCCTGTTCACTTTGTTCCTTATCTCTTTTATTTTTCGGATCCGTTATTCCTCGGCGCTCCTCTTGCGCCCACGGAAGAGGTCGCCATGGCTGTCGAGCCACCTTAACTCGGGAAGAAAGCACTATTTCCGGATAAACAGCTACCCGACGTTGCTGTTGCCGTCAAGACTTGGATGATACCCTGCCTTTTTCATTATGGATATATGAACAAGTTGACGTTGAGATACAGAGACTTTCCCCGCTTTAGTAGAGCGAAAAGAGATGTGGAACGAGCATAAGGCACTTGGCCAGTTAGTGGAAATGCAGGACTGGCAAGAGAGAAACTAAACCCCGGAAGGTGCCCGATTGCAATGACCGGAGCTTAAAAACGTATTGATGTGGACTCGTCCATCTCTCTTTTTTTTTTCTTGCCGCTGGCGCTAATGTTATTGATGAACCGATATGAAGTCTGTACATCGTAGTAACGTTATTCTTTTTTCTGATTTTTAGAGGCTCACTTCCTGGGCTTGAGATCGACTTTTGTTTATTTCATTCCTCTTTCCTTCTTTCATCATTTCCTTTTTTTATCATTTATGAAATTATCTTTCTCATGTCCTTTCTCTTTTTTCCATTCCTTCACAATCTTTCCTTTATCCAGTCTTTCTGCATTGCCTCCCTTTTGTTTGTTTGTTTTTTTATATTATTTTGCGTGCCAAATAGTTCAAGCCTAAGCTTTTAGTTCTTCGTCTGGCTTAACCAAGTTCTGTCTTTTCGACATTTCTCCGGTTTCCAAACGTGCTTTGTGGAACGTATGAAAGGTATTCATTTGCTCCAGCGGGTCCGGGCACGTTTTCATATGCTAAGACTGGACTCTGCCGAACCACCTTCCGCTTACCTTTTGATTCCAGTGAGATATTTCCTCACGTTTCTTGTAAAGGACTTAGTTTCCTCTGTAGTTACTCTCGGGCGTGTGATTTATTCCCATAGCCATTTGGTTGCCTGGGCGAAAGAAATATGAGTGAATGGCTTGCACAGATTTGCTGTCCATAGAAAAGGCTAGGGTACCTGACGAAAGGATTATCAAGGGCAGCCAACAATGACTCGCAACCGAAGGTGTCCAGTTAAGGTTATCGCAAGTTGAAAAAAAAAAAATGATTCTGTGCGACATGTGATGGAGTCTCGCTTTTGTCACCAATTCAAGTAGCTGCTCGTCTTCGCTTATTGCTTTTGTGCTCAAACATCTGTTTTTATGTTCGGGGAGATTAACGGCATCGAATAAAAAAAAAATGTCTCTGCAGTGCTATGAAGAGAGATGATTGAAGGCTACCGACGGAAATATTTGCCCTTCAATACGGCCTTCTGCATTCCTATAATCGATAAAAATTTCAAGCCCTTTATCGTTTTTAGTTTTTATTCTGGCAAGAAGTAACGGAATGACCACTTTCATGTCCGCGTCGTGGTATTTGTGAATTCTCGCGCTGTGCTTTCCATCGGTCTTCATTTTATACTCCCAATCAAAAGACAAGATTTACGCAACTATCGCGACAACTCCAGACTAGAGCGACTTCTGTCGACCGCCGTCATTTCGACGGTCCAGTCAGCGTTAGTTAGAGTGATATATTTATCTACAAAAATAGGTGAGGAATCCTCCCTGTCTTTTTGTTTTCTTCTTTTTTTTTTATTCCTCAACCCCATACATCACAACAGACAATTTACATAGCGCATAAATAAGGAACGTTTCAAGATCGCGGCTAAATTCCTGAGGTAGTAAAAGTTCTAGGAGGATTGGAAAGTTTGACCTAAAACCTTCAAATTTTCAATAGTAGGTGACCTTAGAAGATTCAACTAGGGGTAATATAGTGACGTCGCCTAAAGCTTTGTTCCGAACAAGCTGACTGACGCCCACATTGAGGGTGGTGGGAGGGGGGCGTGGCTGTTATAGTGCTCAGAGAGGTGTCGACACGTCAAGGAAAACCATCGGCCCGTGAGCATACATACAGACCCTGAATCTCGTCGATGAGATGTGAGGCAGCGGAGGCGTTCTCCCAGCTCCCCGCTAAGAGCGCCCTTTTTCCGTCTTCTCAGTTGTTAGCCTCCGAGTTTTCCCGTCTTCCAAGTTTACTCCGCAGCTTTCGCTTTTCTTCTTTTTCGTCTTAATTTGTTCCTCCTCGCGGATGGGGGCGCGTCTGCCGCCCGTCTGGGGCATAAATGGCGGACGGCTGCTCCTTGCTCGCACTCACGCGCCGGCGTTGTCCCCCTTCACACGGCTGCATGCGTGCGCCATACACAAGTCATGCGTCGCCGAGCAAGACTAACGCGCTGACGAGAGTGCGGGTTTACCTACTAGCGCGGACTTTGGTACCAGCCGTCGTCCTTTATTTTTCTCCCTCTGCTCCCCTTCTTGGCTGAGTATGCGTAGCCGCACGTTTCTACAGGGACCGCGGCGCGCGAGCGGGTACGACAACCGGGACCTCGCGAAGGAAATGGGACGCGGTATACGTACGCGCGCCGGGTCCTCCTTGCATGCGCGTTCTAGTTAATTGAGAGGAAAAGGAACGGGCGGCTGGTCAAAAACACGATAACACAGGCGCGCCACTTGCTTGCGCGCATGTATGCTTGCCACTATGCCTCCGTAAGCGAGGGTCTCTTATCTACACGGCGCGTGATTCAAGAATACCTTCGAAAGCAATCGAAATTTTTGGACAATCTCGTCCCATGTGGGATATCTTTTTGTCCGGCTATAAACTCTTTCAGTCCAACACTGCGTGACATCCAACTCGACGCTTTAGCGCGATGAATCATTCCAAGTCAGTCTGGTGCGGATCTGTGTCACGGTCTGCACTGAGGTGCTCTTGACAAAGATCAGAGCCCCTTTAGGCGCTGGGAACCGCGCCACTCTCGAATCGATGTCTCTGTGGCTTTTCTTCTCCATCGTACCTATTTGCTCGGCGCATAGGGTGCGACAGCCATCTCGTAACGCTTAGTGGAGACCCGTTTGCGAGTCCACGAGAGTTAGCTTTTGATTAAAAAAAAAAAAACGATGCAAGAACACTTGTGCTCATTCCCCTTGAGAAATGCATGGCCAGTCGCAGTTGTCCTAACCAGCTTTATGGCATGCATTGAAATCGCTGTATGTCTCGGTCGTTTATAGATACGCGGGTTAGAAGCACGTTGTAATGCTGTTTCTTTTGCAGTATTAGTTTAAGTGTGTTGCAGTAATTGCAATTATCTTAGGTAATGCATTTATCGATGGGCGGGTGGTCATTTTCACCGCGTCTTTATATTCCAGGAAACAGTCTGCCTTCTCGTCGGCGTGTTTCGAATGTAGTATCGTGGTTCAGCGTTTATCGATAGCCTGCGGCCTTGAGCTTAGTATCGTGTACGTCTTCTGCAACTATTGGCAAATAAAGGCAGCTGTGCATTTAGCAGTCCTAGTAACACGCATCGCTTTTGGAGAGGAAAAGTGCGGGCATTCCTTATTAAAGAAAACATCAACAGGCAAGCAAGAAAGCAGCTAGTGAGATTGCAATAGGAACACACACTCGCACACATGCAAGAAGACAATATCCTCAGTGTAATTACATCGCATTGATGATTTAAGAGTAGTTCTATGATGCCGCTTGGTGTTTCTACCGTATCTTCTCAGTGTCATCTGATGCATGAAATAGCGTGTATCAGCGTCAGCAGGTGTTGTTCACCACAATGAAATAATATGCGAGCTTTGTTTATGTCCCTCGAAACTTTCACCTGTATGCTTTATATTACATTTTCTTTTTTTTTTTCAGACGTCATCCACAGTTTCTGACTTTGGTACATCCTTCTATAATCTTATTAAATAACCATAGCTTTTTTAACATGCAATTAGTGGAGGTAACATTAAAAACATTGAAAGGGGGCATAAAGCGTGCAATTCAATGCGTAAATAAAGGCAAGCAAATAAATCAATAAGCAACCGCAAGCGACAAGGCAAGCTGCCTCTGGGCGCGTGGCGAAGAAACGCTGCGTTTTGCGGTCAGCACGCGCACTGAGGGTGTTAGCCGGCAAAAAAGCGGCAACAACGCTGACGGTGACCTCCAAGACGTCACACTTACGCGGCGCCCTGTGGGCTGGGGGAGTGCGGGCAATGCTAATTTGCAGCGATCTGAGCGCAGACGCTTAATCGGCGATTTATGAACGCCGACCCACATGCACAACCGAGCGGCGGCGCACGTACGCCGCTCGGCGGACAATTAGAGAGCGACAGGGCACCCGAGCTGCACGTACCGAGCGACACTATATGACCAGGTGTTGCGTCGTTGCTGCAGCCAAATAGCTGGCGCAAGCAACGCTACAGGGAGGCGGCTTTTATCACGGTGGTGGCCCAGTCCTATAAGCTTCCACCTCGAATATGGCAGGTGCTGGGTTCCATCCTCAGTGGCATCCGACACCCACTTTTAGTACTGTAGGTATTAACGACGAACTGTCAACCGGCCTAATTTTCATCCTTCACTGGGGTGGTATGCTTTGTAAAAGAGGCTCTAACCAAATTTTTGGTCAGCGTTATAATCAATGATGAGCAATTGGTTCTGCCAGCGCTTTGGCAAAACACCCCTTGAGCAATGTGGAGTTCTGGGACAGATGATAGGTTATGATCTCCCTCCCACTTTCAGTTGCAAGTTAGCGCTCGTCCTGTGTCCCTCTCTAGACCTCGTCTGTCTCGCTCTAAGCCCCCCTGTAAATCACCCCTTTATGATTTCACGCCAGGTCCTGGTCGAGGGAAAGCTTCTACCCATCTCAAAGCTGGTGGATGCCTGGTGACGCCGAGGATTGAGCCTAGCATCTGCCAGCCAGCACATGTGATGTGTATGCTCAAACTACTAGGACGCTGTTGCGCCTTGGTTTGTAGTTGGGCGGCGATTGACTGCAGTGACCAATTCATTCCTACATATAACACAGTTCGTGGGCAATACAGAGCCGATCGCTCTTCTATTGAACGGTTGTACGGTGGTTTGGGAATGATGTAAAACGAGGTTCTAAACCAGAAACTAACATTCACTGACAATACTTGCACTCTAGCGCAGCCGAACAGACCTGTCCACAGCACAAGTAAAAGCTTCTTTCCAGTTGCAAAACAACGTCCGTATTTTATTTCATTTACTCCGCAGCAGACCGCATCAACGCTTTATACATGCGGTATGGACTCTTTATAAGTGCGTGTCTAGTCGCTGAAAATGTCGTTGTGCGAATCAACCGTCCGTGATGTATAATAAGTATTGCCTAAATCGAGCATAGCACGCAACGTCACCGTTTATGTACTGATGAGCACTGCTGCAAACATGGCCAATGCAAATCCAGGATCAGTAGAGCACCAAGTCGGCAACATCAGGAACCGTCAAACTAGTCCATGACGCAGCATTTCAACGATGCCTTGGGTTCTCCCGTTTTTGCTTGCAAACGAGCGTTCGAAACAAATTTTAAAATGAGAGGGGGGGGTTAGAGGCTTGCCTAACTCAGCCCCTTATTCAGTGTCAGTAAGTAGACAATTACTGCGAAACTGATACAAGACGCTGATGAAGAAATGACAAGAAAAGTTGGGCGTGAGAGAGTGCGTCAAATTAAATTATTATATATACTAAGGAGCGTTTAGTTTACACTGCGACCGGGTTCGTGACATACAAGCGTCGTTGTATACGCTGTTGGATTTTATACATAATGATAACATCATCGTGCCGACCAATCTCTAGATGAAGAAGGAAACCTTGAAAGGGTTTTGCATTGCAAAATAAATAAAGCCATACAAATACCGCTTCAATAGCTGCAAGGGGATAAGCACACGCGTATTATGAACCCTCCGGGTTAGCTTGCAGGCTACATGCTCGGCTACTTAGCCGGAGTACCTCGGCTACATCCCGGCCGCGGCGGCCGCGTTTCGATGAGACCAAGTGCAAAAGGCGCCATTTTACGATGTCGCTGCACGTTAAATATCGCCAGGTTGCTAATCTTCAGTTCTTCACTGCGGCATCCCTCATAGCCTTATTCGCTTCAGGCTGTTAAAGCCGACATACCATTTCATGCATAAAAGCATACACGTAATACTACTCCATCATGTAAAAGGCTACAGTTATGGGAGAGCGAACGACAAGCATCCCATATATTTGGCCAAAATATAACGCTTTTAGCACGCCTCAGTGCCTCACAATCATTACGGGATATCGGGCGCGCAAATGCGCACACGTACCAACGTTCGAGCGCGAGCGGAAGCCAAACGGTGGTTATTTCGTACGGACAGACGGCCGAACTCCGTCATCCCCGAGGTTATATAAGCGACACCAATAACAGCTAGGAACGAAGAGAGGCATCCCCGCAAGAGCAACTCGCTTCTCACATCGTCGATAAAGGGCCCCTTTGCAAGTCGGCGGCCCGACTGTTTCCCGAAGCACGGAAGGTCCCTTTCCTCCGTGCACCGTGCGAGAAGGCTCGGCGTCATGGAATTTGCCGGCCCGCACCATCTGGCCCATCGAGGCTCGACCTGCTTCGGAGCCGGCCGCCGCACCGGTGGCCGTTCCGTTTCTCGAAGGAGAAAGCGGCCGGATTTGTGCGGATGGGGAAGGGGCGCCCACGACCGGGCTCAAATGAACAGCGCGGGGCCGGTGACGGACATTGGCCATGCAGCGGTCGGTGTCGAGCCGGCCCTCATCGAGTCTGCTGATATATATTAGACGCCGGATTGGAAAGAAACACGGAAAACAAGGGAAGCAGCAGTGGGGTAAAGCGCGTCGAGGAGGTTTTGCTGTACTGGTGTAGCGCCATGATGGTACTGCCATCAATTATTTTTACTCTACTCGCACAAAAGTCTAAACAGTAAATCTATAAAGCAATAAATATCACACAAAAAAAATGTTTTCACACTTTATTTTTTTAGAGTTGTAAATTTTAAGTGATATAAAGGCTGAGAAAAGCGTACCTGTGATAGTTCCGTATGGTTTCGTTTGCTGTATGCGCTGCTTGCAGCTGTACGCGTATGCGCGAAGTACCATCATGGCTGCGAACCCGATTAGCAAAAGAGTGGAGAGGGTTTGCATGAGAGTGCCGCCTTTGCTTTCGCTATAGTCTTGGTTGTATTAACTCTATGGAAAACAGTGAGCTGCAACACCCGAGAGATAAAGCGAGCGCTAAATAAGAGAAACTCTAGAAAGGAACAAAGGACGCCGCGCCTTGTCACGCATTCGTTTCTTGCGTTTATCGTATGGGGCGCCCACTCTGTCCCACATATATCTGCTCCAAGTGTTGCAACAAGCGCTACTCTTGAATTTCGGGAACTGTTTTAGGCGCGAGAACCACGGTCAGGCATTCACAATTTCTATCTTGCGCCTGCTTCTGTCGCAAAAAAGAAGACACGAACAAATCAAACCGAAGAGGGTTCGAGGAAGACAAGCGCTTGCCATGTCGTCGAACTTCTTTATGGCCGCATGAATTCTGGCGAAGTCAGATGTTTTACTCTTCAGAAATCCATTTGCAACATATTTTCTGCATTTGGCGTATAAATGTTTACGCCGTAGTTTGTAAAACCCAAGCAGCCCCCCCCCCCCCCCCCCCCGTCTATAGCAGGGAATATTAAACGTGGAAAGGAAGAAATATTCATCGACGAACAATAAATAAGCGCGGAGGTGGCAACTGCGCAATTCCCTAACATTTACGACTAGCGAGTCCTTGCTCGGAGCGTATGCACGGGTCTGGGAGCTTAGGATATCTACACATAGTGGGCTCGTCACACACGGCAAGAAGCTTCGGCTTCTGATTGACTCGCTTTAGCTCCAGCAGTCTCTTGATAGGTTTGCAGTTACTGGCTGTTGCATACAGAATTTTTATTCGTGCATATACTAAATATGCCTGAAAATTGTAAAGCATGAACGCTCAGGAATTTAGTTCCTGCAGGTAAATATACGTGCCACGCAAAAAGACGCGCAAGATTAGGAAAAACATTTCAGTATTTTAAGCGGACCAAAACTTGGAAAGAATGATCGCACTCAACAGCCTCCGCGCTCGCTATGTCAATGTTACCGTAAATATACGCGGCGCAACAAACCCCCTAGGTGAGAGGCTATTCCTAAGATGCGCAACACCTCCCGATTGCTACTCCGCCACTTGTATACTTTTGAACGGGATAGCGTTAAAGGTCCCGCTCTGAAGGAAATCCTGCGCTGTCGGCGTTGTAAGAGAAATATCACAGACATGACACCGATTCATCGGTGGGTAGGAGGAGCTGCCAACTCCTGATTGCTCATTTGAGGTGGAATGGAAATCAACCTTCCAGGCTCTCGAATATTGAGTCAAGTATGCTGCTTGTAGGCCAAGCGGGCACGCTATAGTGTGGCCATATTTTAAAGTGGAACTTTATATCTGTGTCGGCTGGTAGCTGACCACCGGTAGCTGAGTGGCGTGGCAGCTGCATAGGACTGTATGATAATAAGAATGTGTCAGATATGAGACACACGACTAAGGGACTGGTAAAAAAATAAAAAACACAGCTGAAAATACACGTGCAAGAACCAGGAACCTCGAAAGTAAGCCGGCAGAAGGGAGCCATTAACGATATCTTGTCATACCCTTGAAAGCGGAGCTTACGCATCCCCATTTAATTATTTTTTTTCCCTTCACGTAGTGTTAACAGTCCACCAAAGTGATGGCTTACGTGCCTGTCGATAAACTACTGTGCCAGTATGCCAGCGCCGTTTTATTCGCCACATCGAATGGCTGCTCTCTTTTGCCTAAGTCTTTTCATTGCTTCCATAATGCAAATAAATATGATGGCGTCAGCCCGTAATAGAAAGAAGCGACATTGTACAAACTTAGCTGTGATGCAAAGGTCGCGCTAGGCTCCCGCCCAAAAGCACTAACAAGAACAAAAGATCCTCAACTGAATCCGGCTGGAGAGGAAGTCCAACATCGACTAGAAAAGCAAGCAAACTGTCGCGTTTTTTCAAAAGAGAAAGGACTTCACACGAATAATAAACTAGGCGCCAGGACAGCGTCTTTTTTTGAGCAAACATTGGTAGAGACATTTGAGATTTCTTACGTGTGCGAACACGAAAACACGATAATGACCATTAGTAATGGCTATTGATATGAAGAGAGCCCGATGTACTAGAAATGAAATTAACCATGCTTGGGCAAGTTGGTTATTCATTTGTGACAAAACAGCGCGTAGCAAAGGGACAAGACACGATCGCTTGTGTCTTGTCCCTTTGCTACGCGCTGTTTTGTTACAAATTGATAACCAACTTACCCAAGCTGCTGTCCTTTCGATTGATATGAGTCATGACGATGTGTACTGTTTGTACTCACACTACGTTAAAGTATGGGTAATGGTATACGTTGCACTATGTGTGAGTCATGAGAAGCCGTGAGCCACAACTGTAGATGCAGAACGTCACATTTCGTCATTCATTACCTTTTATATACGTTCTGGTGGCATATATCAGCGCGGTGACGTCCTCCGAATTTCGTTTCATCTGAATTTCGTGCCATGGACGCCACCGAATGCAGCGCAGTGGACGCCGCTGCCACCGCCGGACAATCCTGCCACCCGCCAGGCACATGCTGATGGCCGCGAGGGGGTGCCGTTCAAGTTGGCAGAACTAAGCCTACGAAAGGACTGGAATGGCTTAGAAGTGGCGTGTCTGACTCGAAATCCAAGGGTACGGGTGGGTGGGCTCGATTCGCATCTCAAATATCGTGCCAAAGTCGGTAAATAGCGCAAATTCTGCCATGACAAGCGGTCTCGTGACGTCACACAAACGGGCGACCAATCACGGCCCTGCTATGGCACCTGCCAGCCATAGAGTTGCTTACACTCTTAACTAGAAGGAAAGCTGAGGGCGCTGCACTTCAGCCACCATGGGCGCGCTAAGAATCATGGGCCGGTCTCCTACTTGGTGCGGTTCAGTCGGTTTTTCTCGGGTGCACGGAATAGCGTTACTATGGTGTCTCTTGTTTCATCATCATCGTCATCTAGAGGTGCAGACCGCAAAAGCCATAGTAGCGAAGGCGCAAAAGCAGACGTCGCCCAAAAAAAAAAAAAAAAAAAGGTTTCTGTTTCCCGAAATGCCACTAAAAATTTCCTAAAGTGATTACGCAACCATAAATGTTTCCAAAATGTTTTTTTTTTTCCTGTCAAGGTGTGCTAATAAAGTACGAAATATTGGTATCTGTGCTGCGCAAAACTAAGCCAATAAGAGAAAGAACCATAGCTTATATTGGATAAATTTCACACTGACACGCTGTTTCTCTCTCTTTTTGTAATTTATACCCAGTAAAAAAAAAAAACGACAGAAAATTTTCTGATGTTACGACAGAATTTCTGTGCGGTTTTTAACGGGAAACCTGTTGTCACAACAGAACATTCTGTCGTAACATCAAAATTTTTCGTAGTTACAACAGAAAAATGCTACAGAACTACAGACAACAGAAATATACTACAGAAAAACTACAGAACTACAGAAAACTACTTCAGAACTACAGAAAAATCTGATGGTTACGACAGAACTACAGGACATTTTGTCGTATTTTTGACACAGTTCTGTAGTCTTTTTCGACTGGGTAGTCATAATATTGATAGTTAGGACATTGTTTATGGTAGAACAACGCTTTTTTTTGCATTAGTTTTGGCCAAAAGTTGTAGTTCTGCACTCGGTAGTATCCGGCCCATGGTACTTTGGGCACCCATGGGGGCTGAACTGATCGTCAGGAAACTCCATGTAAACTCCCATAGATGGCGGCACAGCTTTCCCCCTAGGTAAGAGTAAGAAACTCTGTGCTGCCAGCCACCCACTGCCAGAGCCATGCCACCCCCGAGCCTCCAAATACCACATTCCAGGGGAATGCCCGTGATTTTTTTTTTTGCCATTTTTGCATACGCCGCCGACGTTTCTCGCAATGGTGATAGTAATGGTTTCGCATTAATAGGATATCTGTAAGCAGATAAGCAACCTTTCGCACGGTTAAGCGATGACACGTTCCGCCACCATGTACCACTGGCCCCCCTGGCAACAGCGAAGTATGGTAAGTCAGTCCAGACCTCGTGAGTTCGAGCACATTTCCCGAAAACGATAAATACTTTGTGTGAACGTTAGAGATGATTGGGATAAGTACACGTTTGCTGGTTTAATAAATGATGCTGCGTAAAGAAAGGCGGTTCTTTTAAATTCATATATAGCGTGTGGATGAGAACGGAATTTCGCGGCCGTCCTCGATAAAACAATTAAAGCGACAGAAACAAACAAAACTTCCACATCCAAAGTATCAGCATACCCGAAGGTCAGTCTTTACTTTGCATGACGCAGTCACGGAGCTTGAACCGGCACTTCCCGGAAGGCCCTTACTTCCTATTCTTCGCCAGTTTTCCCTAAACCAACGGCTTTTGCACACAGTGGTTAGAGGCGCTTGCGTGCTTATATGCACAAGTGTTTGCAGACGCTTGGGGGAAGACGGGGTTTAAAAAGTGTGCGGGAAAACAAAGCAAACAGCAAAGTAGCTCGCCTGACAGGGGCGTTCCATCAAGAGACGCCTCTCCCGTCTGTGTCCTCAGTCACTCGCGGTTTTCTCTTACATTTCATTGCTAATTCAGCGGGCACTGCTGCGTCGAAAAGTTTTTCCCAGCTGTCTAGATAATAAGGACTCTCTGGCATGACGACGCATCATGAGCTATTTTCCTTTTTTCTTTTCTGTCGCCGACTATCACTTATTTCGGCGGCCAATGTCATGGTCTCAGTCTTCAATGAAATCACACGAAAAATACGCTCGTCAAACTTCTATGAAATTCTTTTCCAATTAAAGCAGTTTACAACAAAAGGAAAATTTGGAATGGGGAGAGGCAAGGGGATAGCAGCAGGAGGTAGAGCTCCGAACATTTTTCGCGGGTAACTTCTCTTTATAGTTGTATGGGTTGCCATTGTGTTCCATGACACAGCAGGAATTAATAGAACTGTAGATTCCTATGTAGGACATCCTAGGGTTTATAATCCCTGTCATTGGTTACGATGTGGACGATGCATTAGTGCGCATGGAACGACGTGTTAATGGAACTAGCCTAGCTTATGGCTATAAGCACCGTATTTCAGGCTTCCTTCTCGTTTCGTTTTTCTCGACATTTGTTGCTTTCAATGGCAATGCCAGAAGGGAAACTAATCTAGAACTGTAATGGACGTCGATATGCTTGGTTCGTCGCTAGGCGATTGCGATACGTACTATCGGTGCTGGCTTAAGAACATGGCTGTAGAGCAGCGCGTTACATTTTAGCAACGTTTTATTCGATGTTCGGGCTCCACCGTTACTAAGCAACCTATTGGATGCATACGAATGCGACAGCAACCTCGCCAATTATTCGGTTACTGCATCTTTTTCCCGCGAAATCAAGTCATATTAGAGGGAGTATATATCACACCGCGGTTGATTTTGATTTTTTTTTTTCGGACACCGAAGTAACACTGATAACATTGTGGTAAAAGTGCGAAAGATATGGAATATGGTAGAGAAGGTTACACATCGCAACTGAAGACGTATACGTAATCTGTCACTTTCTCTTACATCTACAGCATTCTATTGCGCTGCTTACTTCGCAGTGGCCACCTTCTACCAACTAGCTCAACACTCTTCTCTAAATTGGCTAACTAGTAGAGTCCTCGTCACGTACATTTAATAGCCCTTAATAGGGTGGACTATAAAAGACCAAAAAGGCGGCTTCTGCATGCAGTCCTGCTTGTGGGTAGCAAATGTACCATTTATCTTATTTTCCCTCTTCAGCAGGGAACGGTATTTACATATCTTCATTTCTCGTAGCAACGTGACAAACACACTCTCGCCCATATCCACGAGCGCAGCAAAGCGCAATGGCGTAGTCGCCAGGATGAACAAGTTTAAGGGCGTGCTGTGGCCAGGCCTCGCTACTGCGTGAACTATGGCGAGAAGCCGGGAAGTGCGGAAGACAAGGCATGCTGTTCAACCGTCCGGCTCTTTCAAATTTCCGCTGGGAAATGGAGCAACCTGCGCAACTGCCTTTCGCTCGAAGATAGACGAAGAAAACGTGACAATGAGGGGGCTCGCGATGATGAAGGGGTTATGAGAACAAGGAATGAAGGAAAACGATGCAATCAGAGGTTCAAGAACGGCGAATAATGAAGATGCAAGAAGAACGGGCGTACACAGCCAAATCAAACATAACTTTCTTTTTTTTTTTTTAATTTTGAGAGTTGTTCATTAAACTCGATTCCTGCGCAGGAGAAAAATAACGAGAAAACTGAAAGAAAGAGAAAGAAAGAAGTTAGGTGAGAAAGAAGATAAAAGCCTGTCCTAATGCAAAAAGCGGCCGCATATCACACGGTTTCCGGAAACGTGCAAAAAGTGCCCGCGACGTCGCGGGAATGAGCGAAGTAGTCGCGGACACGGCAAGAGTTTTCCGGCGCCGTGAGCGTAGAATTGCTTTTGGCCCGTGTTGCATTTACTGTGTTGTTTTTTCTACACCTTTTTTTTTCTTTATTCGGCGTTTGCGCCGTCATTCGAGCTCGCGTTGTCGAGGGAATCACGTAACAGCGGCGAGCACGCGAGGCTGGGACAAGCAAATCGCATCAGGAAGGCAATGTAAGAAGGGGGGGGGGCAGCTAAACGAGGTAACTCGTACCTATAAAAACTGCCCGACCGTGTGAGAGCCACGGCAGGGGAAGGGAGGCTCCTTGATACCCTCCACGTATTGTATTTATTTATTTATTTATTTATTTTTTGCTTTCTTTCTTTGCACGTTCTTCGCCCTTTCTCTTTCCCTCGGCTTGACCATCTTGGGCAGCGTGTATAGCGAAGTGGCAGCGGCAAAGGGACCGTAACACAACGGCGGAGAGTCTAGAGGAAGAGCAAAAGAACTACGAAGCAAATACAAGGGCCAAAGGACCTAACTGCGACCGTGCAACTCCCTCCGCCTGGTGACATTTTGCCGCATGCAAAGGAGCAGCGGAGCGAACGCTGCGGTCCGCACCGCCTGAAGCGCCGCCTCAGGCTCGCTCACTGAGGAGCACTTCCGGCAACGGATTTATCTTATTCCCGGCGTGGTTCGGCTCGCCTGGAAGCACGTGTCGTTAGCGGTCGTTTATTCTTTCGTTCCAACGGGTGCGCTTTCGGGGCTAGAGCATATTTAGGATATTATGGCCGATACGTGGAGCCCGCAAACGCGCATTCGGATCACTCGCGCGAAGGCTCCTTTGCGACGCACGCGCTCAGCCGCCGCTGAAAGCGATCGCTCGCACTTCACGAGGGCTGAGCTGCAGCCCGCCGCGGCGGCTCGGCGCCCGAAGAGTGTGGCCGACGAGATGGCTGTTCGCCGATTCCGAACCTGGCTTGACTACGCTGGTAGCCTTAATTTTGCGAGGGCTGAAATTTGTGCCCAAAAGGCTGCCTCATGTCACGCAACTGCAGCTTTGCACTTGGCTACCTTCCCGGCATGTGTGGTGTTGTCTTTCGCATGGTCCTTCCTAGATGGATCGCGTACCCTTTCTATGACACTTTCGGGAAAAGTGTTCGGGCATAATTGGGGCATGGTCGACGCATCTCTCACAAACCCGAATCGGGCTTCTGATGCCGCCATCGGTAGTCGGCATATAGAAGAAATACAGTCGAGCAAACTTATAACGGCCGCAGTTATAACAGACGCTCGCTTATTACGAACAAGACTGCTGCGACATTCAAAATTTGTATTACGGCTTTGGCGCTACGTCTCAAATAAAACGAAGAAACGTGACCGCATCACTCAGTTATAAAGAAACGGGAGACCCGCAGTCTCATCGCCGCGGTCGAAAGACGAGCGGTCCTCCGGTCAGTGCGGAGACAGAACACCATCGCCCTGGTCCTGCACGACCGACAGCCCCTAAATGCAACTAACGGAATCCGTGGGACTGCCAAGTTTGCTATGAGTAGGCTCAACTGTATTTTTTTTCAGCGGCGAAAGCAATCCGTGGGCAGCCAGGCGGAGCATGCGCAGCGGTTGTAAGGTCGCCGAAGAGAATGTTCAGAATATTTTTCTTAGTCTTTACAGTTTATTTTTAGTTACCTGTATACAGAGGTGAGGAAGTACTGATTGAAACTGGTGCCCTATCAGTACTCCTTCTTGTGCACAACCGTGATCTGACGCTCCCTTTTATATTGTCGCACAACCGCACGCGTGTTCAGAAGCACTTATAGCCATCAAAGCTTAGCCCTTGTTCCCTGAGTAAGCAATGTTACTGCATCTGATAATCCCTTCTGCAAGCTTCCTGAGGTGAACGACTGCAACGACTGCGCACTTCGCAGTGGGCATTCCCCCTCCGCTTTCTCGCTGTTTAGTTCTCAAGGAAACGCTTCTAATGACCGCGACTTCCACTCGCGGATTCGGGACAAGCTTCCACTCACCCCTTTCCCCTCTCCGCTGCGTAGCGGCCCGCGCCAGACGCGCTCCGCTCGTCGATTCAGAGCACGCAGTCTCCGAGCAGCAGCAATCGCGGCAGCTCCCATGCTGCGGCTTCCGCCGAGATCGACCCGTGGAAATCGCCATAACGCTCTTACGTCAGATCGACGGAGCGAACCGGGCCGCTTGACACCTCGACCTCCCTGGAGCCGCTGTGGACCCAGATTTAATCTGGCTCGTCTTTCCTTTGAGCGCTAGCGCGCCTGGGGACAAAGTGGCGGTGGCTTCCAGGCAGTGTTTCGTTGCTTGTTCCTCTTTGCTATCTGCTGTGAGTGCCGCTTCGGGTCAACACTGTACCCCCAGCGTAGGGGCACTCTCCACTCCTCGCCTGGGACTATGCGTGACAAGGGTACAGTCAGCGGCAGTTGAGCGGTCTTGGAAACCCTCACGCATTCCGCACACTACAATAGCGTCATCTTCCTTTTAGAATTCCTCCTTGACTCGGTGAATAAAAAAATGAGAAGGGTTCAACGCTGCTGAACCGACTATGCAGCGAAACTATTAGCTGTGGGTGACCGAGCGTTCTTCTTCTTCTCCTTCTTCCTCTTCTTCTTCTTCTTCTACTTCTGCATTATAATCTTCATCTTCTTCGCGGCTATTCAAGGTCATTCGTGACTGCGGCCACGGACTACGCGACGGGCCGAAGCCTGGCGTAGTATTGCTTTCACAATAAAATAAAGATTATTTGCTCGCACGGCGAATGCCCCCTTATTTCGTTCTGTAGAAACGAGGAAGGCCGAAAACAAGAAAACGTAGACTGACCCTCCTTCAAGCGAAAGCTTTACTCGGGTACAGTGTAGTGCAACTGAGGGTCAGTTTCACACTTCTTTCCAAGTGAGCCGATTGCGTAGTTGTCGCTGTCGAATTCAGTTGCGTGTTCTAGTCCAGACATATCTGGATCTAAAACGACAGTCTGGCCAGACTCCCCACTGAAATCCAGATACGTCCAGACTCGGTAGAAACCGCAAGAAGTGCTTGCATTTCTGCTGCGCGAAAGACGGTTTGCGGAATAATCGAAACCTAGCGCACAAAAAACCAACAGAAAGGCGAAACAAAATGCCACACGCGGATTGAAACTTACGCTACGGCTGATATTACTGCACATAGCGTTACAGTGGCAAAAGTTGGTTAGTTACGTAATTTTCCTTTAGACTTTGTACTCCTGCGCTTGGCGTAGGAGTCAGAACTACGGCTATACTTCCAGAACTATATTGCGCTGCAAGACCTAGAAAATTTTTTATTCACCCTCCCCCCCCCCCTTCTCAAAAAAAAGAACGCCTCCTTTCACTCCCGGGGATGATTGGTGGTAAAAGAATGCCACCCATCACCATCGCTTCACGAGTCATCCTGTATGCGCTCCTAAAGTGGACACTATGCCCGAGGAGACTGATAATCGCCCAACGTAAAGTGTTTCCCAGACTCCGTGTGATAGACGTTTTCGCCAGTACGAAAGCTGCTATGAAATCGTTAAGCTGTGCTCCTGTGTCCTGCATGTTTCCATGAATACGACGTCCTCACAGTTTGAAAACTTCTAGGCCGCAGACACCTTGCTGCGTCGGCTCTAGTCAATGGTGTCTCGTCAATGTTGGTTGTATTGTCAACCGATCGAGCCTCATTGTCAGCCAAGTGTTTGCCAGCAATTCCACTATGGCCTGGTATCCACCGGTAGATTATTTCGTGAGCTTCTTGTAATGCCTGGTGGTGCAGATGTCGAACCTCCGCTACAAGTTGCTCATGGTCGCCATGGCTCAAGACCGATTGAAAACATTTTAGCGCAGGTTTGGAATCAGAGGACACAGCCCATTTTTGAGGAGCTTGTTCAGTTATATACCTTACAGTAGCACGAATTGCGGCCAGTTCTGCTCCAGTAGAAGTAGTCTTATACAAAATTAGATGATAAATGTTTGCTTGTGTCGCAGGAACGACGACGGCGCATGCAGAACTGGTAGAGGTCAGCAAGCCATCTGTACAGACGTAAATGCGCTCCCAATAGTCATTGTGTAGCATACACAGTATCAGTTGCTGAAAAGCTGGAGTTGATAAGTTCGATTTCTTCGATTATCCCGGAATAGCAAAGCGCACACAAGGGAGCTGCAGAAACCACAGTGGCGACGCAGGTCGTGCTGCCGGAGGGAACTGCTTTGGGATGGAAGACTGATGCATTGCTAGGATTTTCACAAATGCAGAATGTGATCTATGCAAAGACATATGTGCAAGATGATGCTGTGGAACCCTTGAAATATGTCATATGTGCATTCGCAAAGAGTCCAGGGCAGCATACGTTGAAAGCGGGTGATCTTTGGTAAGTGCAATACTTCCCAGTGTTGATGCCCTCCGAGGGAGGCTCAGGCATGTGTGAAGGGCCTGACCCTGTACTTCCTGGAGGGAACGCAAATTAGTCTTGCACGTGTTTGAAAGTACGGGCGTACTGTAATGCGGGAATCCTAAAAATAGTGTTCTGTACAACTGCAGCATTGACTGTACCGACGAGCCCCATGATTTTCCGTCAAGAAAGCGGAGTAAGTGAGCGATGGACGTTAGCTTTTTTTTTTTTTGCAGTAGGGTGCAATGCTAGCTTCATGATAGATTACCGTCTATTAGAATCCCTAGGAAACGATGAGTTTTGTAGTAAGAAATGTTGTGACCGTCGATGCATATCGATTAGTGACTCATAGATTTGCGTGTAAATGCCACCAGCGCGCACTTTTCGGATGAAATGCTGAGACCTTGCTTCTGAAGATAAGACGAAGTTATTGTTGCTGCCCGTTAAAGTCTTGTACGCACCTGGAGAAACGTCACAGAGGAGGCCCAGGCGCAGATGTCATCGGCGTACCTTGATATCTGGACGATGGAAGGGAAGTTCTCTGGGAGGGCGATGAGTGTTAGATTAAACAATGAAGGGCTGAGTACACCATCCTGGGGCACTCCTGGTTGGTATAATACGCTGGCGTCGAGCCACCTTCACACTGAAAAAATGATCGTGTCAGGTCGCTCTCTATCCACGCAACATCCGGCCACCGATGCCCACAGTTTCCAGCGTATCAAAGATGGATTCATGGGTCTGGCTGTAGTAGGCACCTTTGACGTCAAGAAAGAATGCCACGGCCAGACGTTTTATTCGTTTCTGTTGTATCGTGGCCACAAGGTCGATGACGTTGTCAATAGAGGAGCGACCCCACCGCCGAAAGCCGGCCATTGCTTTTGAGTATATTTTATAGCGCTCGAGGTACCCCTCAAGGTGCGTGAAAACGATTCTTTCCATGACCTTTCCCACGCAACTGGCCAAAGCTATTGGGCTGTAGGATGTGAGCTCGAGCGGAGATTTCCCTGGTTTTAGTAGGGGTGTCAGTCCACTAGATATCCCTTCCTGTGGAGTAACACGGTTGAGCTAAAAGTGGTTATAATGTTTGAGGAGATCTTCTCGCGCGTCGTTGCCAAGATGGGACGGCGCAATGTATCTGATTCCGTCTGGCCCTGGTGAAGACGAACGCCTACATCTTGCAAGAGCAGAGTCGAGCTCCTCGCTAGAAAAATGACGTCTATTGCTGATCCCCGTGATGCAGGAAGAATACGCTAGGAAACAGAGGTAGTCGTTGCACCCGGAATGTTCTTGCAGAAGTCAGTTGCTACCTCATTCTGTTCACGATCTTGATATACAGCCAAAGCACAGAATGGCTGTCTTTACTGTGGAGTTGTACGAAGGCCCCGCACAGTCTGATCAGGGACATGGGCTTTCGGGGGATCTGCGGAAATATTTCCAGCGCTGGTCCGCCAGTCTATCCATTCCTCGCTTAATTTGTTTTCTGTGTACGTCTAGCCGCTCTCAGATCAGTTTAGCACTTGGTTCGTTTGCATCGTCTTTCTGCTCGCCGTTGAAGAGCACGTAAGCGTTCTAATTTGATATCAAAGTCACTGCGTATTTTAGATGACGAGATGTGATTACTAGCAACAGTAATAGCATTTGCTATAGTTTCCTCTAACCTGCCATACCTCCTCCATATGCTTTTGAAATACTGTCCAGTTGATGTGCATGTGCTTAGCTGAGGCGGACGCACCAAGTCCAGTTATCTTGAGGTAAGTAGGAATGTGGTGACTCTCATGGGTCTTCAGATGACAAAACCATTGAACAGAGCGGTGCAAGGACTGTAAGGTCCTAATGTGAGGTCCAATGCGAGGTCCAGGCAACTGCTGTAGAACAGCCGCGTAGGTACGTCGGAATGCCATCATTCAGTTTATAGAGGTAGTTATCGAAAGCAAATAAAGCCGGATTCCTTCTTTTGGCATTGATTCTGGTACTTCCCCATGGTAAGTGGGGGGCTTTAAAATCACCAGTAATGATCCAAGGAGACCGGTTACCTCCATGATGGCCTTCAGTATTACAATTTGGGAGAATGCAGACACACATGCTGCACTCTATGGGAATTATAGCGATGTTGCCTTGAATATGAAACATGCGTACTGATTTTCTTTGGCAGGTGGGACTGGGCAGCAAACGTAAGCCATGTCAGCGCGGATGCACACTAAGACTTTGCTGCGCTTTCCGCATGTAGGAGCGAAAAAAGATTCGTACCCGGAGAGCCTGACTGCTTGCGATGTTAGCTTCGCAGATGGTTGATATCGGGACGTAGCTGGTGGAGAGGTATTACCGAAAAGATTCGCGACTTCAGGCCTCTTGAGTTCCACTGTAAGAGCGCGGCGCCTCTGACTTCCCCTCGAAACGTGGAAAGTTAGCCAGTCATTGTAGTTTAGATCATGAAGTGCTGGATCGAGGGAGTTCAGCACCATTAAGACACTTCGAGCAGTTGGGGATTGCAGAGCCTGTAGTAGAGGTCGAATGGCGTTGACCACTGTCCTTATTATCAGAAGGGTTTGCCGATCTTGCTCCAGGAGCCCGTCCTTAGTGGTATATGTGCTCGATGATGGGAGCTTTCGTCATGGTGCCTCAGGAGGATTTAATGGTGGTAGTGCTGGCCAAGAATCCGACCCTGACGTGAGCTGGTCTACCTCGTCTTAATTGTCCATAGTGCGCGGACGGGTCACACTGGGACGAGTTGGAACAGGAAGAGGGTGAAGAATATTCGCCAGCTGCGCGTTTGCGCGGCTGTCGTTGGCAGCGGACTTTCTGGACTTCCCCTTGCGTTGGGAACGCCTTCTGCGAATAACTGCAGCGATTTTGCGGTACGTTCAGTTATCTCGGACCATTTCATTCAGGACAGCCCCCTCATTTCTTATCCGCGGGAATCTCGAAATGAGGCGTCATGGGGACCGTTACAGTCATAGATGACGCCGGAAGAAGACTCCTCGCCCAGCGGGATAACTGTATGTACTGGTATGCCTCCGAGTTCCGTGATTGACCGTAGTAATTCGAGCGCAGACGCGTGATGGACGTCAACTGCAACGACTACCTTGCGCAAGTTCACCCGAACATCTTTCATTTCGTTAGGCACGAGGGCTTCAAGTTGCACAGAGACAGCTTCCCTACTGAAAAATCCTGTATACAATTCGTACAGGAAATCGTATACAGGTTTACTGTACAGGATCTGGGATACAGGATTGGGGGTTATTTCAGCAAATTCCTGTACTGCCCTGGAAAGTCCGGAATGAAACCGCGCGGAGCTCTGATACGGGAATGGCCTGTATGGTTGATGGCCCTCGTTTCCGGAATGAAACGCGTCGCCAGGGTGGAAAAAGCATGCAACAATATAAAATAAAACGACATTTAAAATAATAAATAAAATTAAAACAAAAAATATACCACCGAATGTGGAATCGAACTTCGGTCCTTATTGTTTTCAGACGAGCACCTTAACCACTAATCTACGGCGGATTATGGTTACAGTGGTTATTATTCAATATATGTAGCTACTTTGGCTCTTTCGTACCTTTATATTTTCCTTGGCAGTAGAATTTGTGGCCGTAATTCACCGATCGCCCTTTAAACACGCTGAATATCTTTGCAGGCTATCACGAGGGTTCACAAATGTGCCGTATCTTTATAATGCGTCGCTTTATTGAAGCCAAACCTCGAGATATCATAATTTACTAGTGCTGATGTGTTTTTCATCGTCTACGAACGCTTATAAGTTTTCCTACATAGAGATATCCGGTGCACTGATACTTGTAATACTGGGCGTTTTAGCTTCACGTGCTACCAGCGGAGCATCGATGTCAATGAATACACTTCCGACTGAGCCGTTTCGATATGTAAACATTCGAGAACGCGTCGCCCGATGTGCGGCTATCTGCGCATCTTTCGATGGTCAGCGATGTTTGTTTCTTTTTCTCGAACAGTTTTTTGTCATCGCTAGCGAAACGATACGTTCGTGCTTCTACTTTCGTGTTGTAGGCGGCAGATCTTCAGTCGCAGATATGAAGACGCACCGCAAGATCGTACGAGCTGCAGCGACTGTTGTGCGCGCAAAAGCGACGCGACGTGCGTATATGCTTGCTAGCGCACACTTCGACGGCTTTGCATTTTCGAGGTACTTGGGAAACGAAGCGTGCCCTTTATATACAGAACAGTTGTATAACATGTTTGGTATCATGCTTATTTAGTGCGCTGGCGTGTCCGGCATGGTCATTCTGGTTGAGCTTCGTCGATCGGCCCGGCTTCTGTTCAGAAGCCGAATACTCTGCCCGGTATCAGTTCCAGAAATGACGCGTTCGTCCGGTTTCTGGTTAGTTGATACAGGCTGAACATTTGAAAAAGAAAGAAAAAGAAAAGAAAAAAGAAACAAAAAGAAAATAGAAAAGGAAAATAAAATTACATGTGATTTGAACTTCGGTCTTTTCAGCCAGCAAGCACGCACTTTAACCACTGCACCACGGCACGACACGGTGATGGTGGTTATATATCTGTTTATGTAGTCGAGATTGCTCTTTTGTAGTTTGTGTATTTTTGTAGGGTGTAGAATTTCTGGTCGTAATTAAACGATCGCCCTTTAAACACGCTGCATCTTCTTCCTGGCTATCACGAAGGGTTATCCGTGTCCCGCATCTTTACAATGTATCGCTTTCTTGCAGACAAACCTCCGAATGTCACAATTTACTAGTGCTGATGTGTTTTGTCATCGTCTTCGAACGCATGCAATTTTTGCTGCATGTAGATATATGCGGTGCACCAACACTTGTAATACTGCTTGTTTTAGCTTCACCTGCTGCCAGCGGAGCCGCGACGTCAATGAATTTACTTCTGACCAAGTGTTTTGCATGCGTACACACTCAAGGAAGCGACTGCCGATGTTCTGCTGGCCTGTGCATATTTCGATGGTCAGCGATGTTTAATTTATTCTCGAGCGTATTTTATCCGCGCTAACGAAACGCTACGTTCTTGTTTGCAGTTTTGCGTTGAAGATGGCAGATCTTCAGTCGCAGATTATGAAGATGCACCGCAAGATCGTACAAGCTGCAGCGACTGTTGCACACGCAAAAACAAAACGCGATGCATGTATGTACTTGCTAGCGCACACATCCACGGCTTCATATCTTCTAGGTATGTACGAAACAACGCGTACTCCACATATACAGAAAAGTTTTAACGTATATTATGTATGGTTTCATGCTTATTTAGCGTGAAGGCATGTTCCGACGTGGTCATCCTGGCTGAGCTTCACGATCCGCCCGAGTTGTACTGAGAAGCGGAAATACTCTGTCCCGTATCAGTTTCATTCATATCGGATTTGTCCGGTTTCGGTTAAACCGGACATGACCTGTCCTGTATAGCAGCTCAATACAGGACTGGTCCGCCTTGTTTCTTATCCATACCGGACTGGGATGTCATGTATAAGATGCATACTAGTAATTGTCTGCCCTGTATTAACTCGATACCGGGCTGGATCGTCCGGATTGAGATTCATACCGGACATGACCTGTCCGATATAAACCCATTTAAGCTTCATACAGGACTTGTCCGCCCTGTTTCATATCCATACCGGACTGGGATGTCATGTATAAGATGCATACTAGAAATGGTCTGCCCTATATTAAATCTATACCGGATTGTACCGTCCGGATTGAGATTCATACCGGTAATGACCTGTCCGCTATAAACCCGTTGAATCTTCATACAGGACTGGTCACACCAGTATCAAATTTATAGGGGATAATACAGGACCGGTTCAAACCCGTTTGTCGCGGTACGGGATTTTTCACGTGGGTTGCCTGTTAAATAATCTTTTCGCCTTACCCAATGGATGCACAAATGTTACAGCCTTTCACATCAGCACAATTCGCAGATCAGTGTTGTAGTAAAACTGGCTTTCTCGCACTATACTCAGAAGGCGCATTTTTTTGTCACAATAATTTTCATACAATCGATTTCCGGCGGGCCGTGAGCAAAAAAACAAGTAAGATTTAATCTCTTTCGGCCTGCTCTGATATCGATCGCAACATCTCGGCTAGGGCTTGTAATGTGTCTGGCGCCTCAAGGATTACTTATTGCGCTCATTTCTCCAAGGAACCGCGGCGCCTCCGAGCGGACTTCCGCTATCGAATATTTCCTTGAGACCGTTATTTTCGATACTCGTGACCTTTGACCTCGTTGCGAGAAGCCCCGATGATAGAGGGGCGTGAGATCAACTCCAATCTCACCGCCTGTTCAATACGGTTCCGTCGCAAGATCTGGAGCAAAATTTCACTTTTTTTTCTTTTCTTTCTGTTCCGCTTCACTTCCAGTTATTACTGAACCCTTGACGTCGTTGCGAGCGTTGAAAACTTGAAGCGTGCTGCTTATACAATGGACGGCTCTTACATAAGTTTTGCATACAGCCAACTCTTGATGCTTCTGTGTTCACGGGAAAGAAAGGATATCACTAAAGACCCAGGAACATTGCTATTCCCTCCGTATAAAATTCACACGCCCGAGCGGGACCCATAAAATTTAGTACGCGGAGTGTTTTCGTCTGTTTTATTTCGCCATTGCGTACTTCCATGCCTGCATGTCGTCTGCGCTCTCGTCATCTATTGAGACAGTGTAACCACATAGGTTATGCCACTTTTCTGCAAAAGTTTCTTTTCATCAGCATTGTCTTGTTTTAGTGCCTGCTTTACTCACAGCTATAAGAAGCGTGGGTCCCAGGAGTGTGCAGACTGGTGGGTAGACATGCAGAGGCCACAAAGGCACGGTGCGTTGTCGTGTCTTGACAAACAAACCTGTGACTAACCAAGAAAAAGTGCTCTTGCGCGTCTGTAGTGGGCGACCACATGCGGCGCCCCAGCACGGGGACAGGTTGCTGTTATAGGTTTTGTTTTCTGATAGAAACATTCTATTACAGAGGCCGTGATGGCAAAGGCAGGCAGCTGTACCAACTGGCATCTCGTTTGAAGATGCATTGTGTTCGGTAGTCAGGTATATCAGAATCTGGCGTAACAATATCCATTCTCCTATTCACAGGAGCCCAAATATTGGCACGCATGTTCCTCAAATTAAAACTCTTCGACATCTCCAGCCCAGAACTACGTGATCGCTTTCCTATAAATGAGAAAGGGACACACCATTTTCAGCCTAATGGCCGATGCGTGCGCGTCTTCTGTCAGTGAGGCGAGGCATGAAATTGAAAATTTCCACCTTTGGTCATTGTCTTACGTATGCCAGCGTTGCTTTCCCCACTCTAGTTCGCGAGGGAAACCTGCAGCACAACTGCACTGATACTCCAAACCGACCGCTATAGTTTGGAGCTATTTTTTGAGATTCGCTGAAACGAAGTTCCCTTTCCCCCCTATACTCTATGCGGACGAGAATGATAGCAGCTCGGGATTTTGAACGAGAACTCCAAGTTCCAAGTTGTAGTCCAGAAAGAGAATTTATTCTGGTCACGGAGTCGAAAATTGGGAAGCCTATCCACCAGCTCTAATCAAAAGATCAATCACTGGCTTCACGGGAATTAGACGATCGAGCGGCCGAAACACGAAAACGAACGTGAAATGCTTTGTGAAAATGAGCAACGCGATAGTATGCTACCTGCCACGTATAATGCATGTATGAAGGGATGTAAGCACGGTGACCCTCACGACCAGCTACTAGCAGGCACAACGAAAGAGAACTGAAAATGTAGGAGAAAGCAACAGACGTGCCGGCACTGACGAGGGGAAAAAAAAAAAAACGCGAGAAATAAAGCAAACACCAATGTGCAACGGAAAATGGAAGGTGAAACAATAAACGAAGAAAAAAATGCGAAGCTCTAAAGAACAATCAACGGAAAGAGAACGAAATGCCGAATGGAAACAAAAAGAAAAAGAACTGACAGAGCGAGGAAAACGACTTGGTGGCTCCAACCGCCTGTTTCCTATTTAAAGCCCCTTCTCGCTTTCACTGCGGTGCCATAACAGATGAAATCCCGACTCGCAAGCCACACTCACAGTCCGAAGCCATGCAGCGCCGAAAGCTACTCCGACAGTGAGCGAGCGGTCGCCGTCTAAATTAACAGCACGCAAAAATCCTTCCATCGGGGCGATTGGGCGCCCGAGTTGCGGCCGACAGCGCAACTCGCGGTCTTGCTCATCATGTGCTCATCGCATTGTCCTCACTATCATTACACTCATCGGCTCTCGGTGTGCGTTCTCGGCTGTGGTGCCGATTACGTCCGTGCTGCTCGAACGCCGTGCTGCGCTCTCGAAAAGCTAGTCAACCTCGCTAGCCTTCCGCCACTACCGGCGCTGCTGCTAACTTTTCCGGAGCACGGCCGAGCGGCAGCGCCCTGTGGGCAACCAGGAAGTGGCAACCCCCTCTCGTCGTCGGCGCGCATCTCGGTCAGGCGGTCCGACCGGGCGAAAAGCGCGCCTGCATAATCGATGGCGTCGACAGAGGACGGAATGGAAGGGAGGGTGATAGGAAAACATCCGGGGAGACGGTTCAGTATCTGGAGAGGAAGACACCAAGTTAACTGTTGATTGCAGGCGTAAAAAGTGTTCATTCATATTGGTACGTGGCGGCAAGCAAGAAGACGACACAACATGGGGACATCGTGAAGGATGATTAAATAATGGCTGGCCTAGCGCGAGGGCTGCTCTCGCGCCACTGCAGATCTTCGCAACACTTCCCGGGGCCACCGAGCGATCGTCCCGATCGGTTCGTTGAAGTCGATGGTGACGTGACGGTGTAGATGGTTAAGAAAAGATAGAAGAGAATGATGCGCTTGTTCCCACGAAAACAATATTATGTAGCGTAACAGCGCACTGGCCGGTAGCAAATACTGGACATTAGCGCAGCACCATTGCACAACAGTTATATTGCTAGTTGTGTTGTTATCGTGATAAGAACAAAACGATGTATATATATATATATATATATATATATATATATATATATATATATATATATATATATATATATATATATATATATATATATATATATATATATATATATGTTGTTATTGCGCGGTTTACGTTGATTTTATTTATCTCTGATTTTCTTGGGACTTCCTGAAGTATTTACACGTACATAATCTTTTTTTAAAGCAGCTTGTGGTGGTGCTTCTTTGGCCCTTTAGTGATAGTTAGGCGATACCTCCTCCTTGTGCTTTGACCTTATAGGCTTTATGGGCAACAGGTTCCGCGAGAACTGCAGAATCTGCAGTAGAAAATGCGAAAGCTTAAGCATTGCTGCTATACACGGTACATCCCTCTCCCCTTGTTTAACACAACCAGCGTTCCGTTAAGCGAATCAAAGTTCACCGGTGTTCTATAATTGATTTACAGGAAAGTAAAGGCGCAGTATCTGTCGCTCGAGGAGTCTCGCTGACACATCGCGCGGGCAAATGTCGCCGACGCGAGATTTTGACAGTTATTACACACTTCTGATAAATAACACGCATTTATTTGGCTCATTAAGTTAGAAACACAACCACTTCCGGTTGGCGTGACGTCGCATCCCTTTTACGTCGAAGTTAGTCGTAGGGCTATTTCGACATCTTATTGATTTTACTTTTGCATTCTTGGCTATAATTAAATGACTAATCATCCTAATGACATAATTTTGATTCTGCAGCGTCCCCACATTCTCTTCTATCGATCAGAACTATACGTTTGATCCCAACTCTTCTGAGAATGACACAATGGCTGCCGACACGTTCTGTATTCAGGGCCTCGTCGACATATCCTAGAAAGAATGTCGGCTTAATAAAATGAAGCGAGAATGAAATAAGGCATGACATAATGGGCGGCTCGAAGTTATAGCGTGGCACGGAGCTTACTCTCGTGGATGTGTGCAATATGAGCACAAGGAATGCAGAGTTCCAGAATAAGGGGAATTGTATAAGCCTTCAGTGACGGAGTGGCAAAATATTCCGCCGTATGGATATAAAAATGAAACCATGACGGACAGTCAAGCGCGGGGGATCCTGAGAAATTGCGAAACCTGGCTTCGACGCAAGTGGGCGGAGGGCGCCAATGGATCTTACTGAGTTCGATAAGCAGCAATACTTTTTCAGCGTTCTTTGTATACCCCTATCGTTCACATTCGTTTTCGGCACTGCCGAAAATATGCGACCTCTGTTCATGCGATAAGCACCTGCCAAGCTCGGGCATGGATGGGCTCGGGAGACGACCTTCTTCGAGCAGTGCGAGGCCTTCTTCCCCGTGAGAGAATTTGGAAGAAGAAACATCGTCTAGACGACGGGCATATGTCGAAATGAACGGCAACACTGAACAGCGGTGAGACGCAGGCACGAGCGGGCTGTGTTGCGCTTTTTTCCTCTTCAGACGCCCCCGCCGTCCGACTGGAAGTTCTATAATGTCACCTTTTATGGAAGAGCTGGTGATTCGTCGTCAAGAAATGCAGCCATGGTTGCCTTTTACGAATGCCGACAAAGAGAGTGGCTTCGAGTAATACAGGGAGCCCGTCGCGCTGGTACTCGGGGGAAAGCTTGAAATTGTTGAAGCGGGAGGGTTGCACCGCATTCCGACGTCGGCGGCAGTATATGTTCGAGTAATAATGCGTTTGAAGCTCAGAATCAGGGTAGCCGAAATCAGCAAGACCTGTGAAAGAAAAATGCGAGTGAAAGCATCGAATGTTTCGTTACGTGAAATCCAGAAAACGAAAGCTAAGACAAAAGCGAAGAAATAATATCTTTAAACGAATGTTTCACTTGTCAATGATAAGTGTAAGTCTGCAGCCGTGTACGCCCGCAAACACTTTAGCGGCTGTTAGAGGAGAAATGCCACATGCGCAGTCTGGTTTACACGGCCCATTCAGTTCAGTTTAGTCGTTCAGTCGTGTCCGACTCTTCGTGACCCTATGGACCACGCTTTCCGGTCGCTCACTATCTTCCTAACATCACATAACTTCATCTGCAGTGCCGCGAGGATGCCATCTAACCAACGCGTTCGCTGCCTACCCCTTCTCCGGCGACCCTCAACCTTTCCCAAGATCAAATCTTTCTCCAGCGACTCCTCTCTTCTCATCAGATGACCAAAGTAGCTGAGCTTCAACTTTAAAATTTGACCCTCCAATGAGCAGTCAGGGTTTATGGTCGACAATATCGACTGATTTGATCTTCTGGCAGTCCAAGGAACTCTCAAGAGTCTTCGCCAGCACCACAATTCAAACGCGTCAGATCTTCGGCGGTCACGGCCCATTATTTCCCCCTAAAATAAGGCATGCTGCTGCTCAACTCAGGAAATAAGGCGCTGCTTTTCGCACTGTTGCAGTAGTGCTGCCGTGGGGTAAGCGCGCATGCGCGCAGAATTATTTGGTTCTCTTCATCGTTCGGCCTTTTCCGGTATTGCGAAACTACTCTTTCCAGTATGCGATAACCATCCAGCACGCGCAGCAAGCGCCTTTCTTTCTGTAAGGCACGAACGCAGTTACGACGACGAAGACAATTACGCTTACCGTAACTGACACTGCCTCTGCAACGTAACCCGATCGCGTTTATTAAAAAGGTCATCGCGAGTATTTATTAAGTACTTTCTTCGAGAAAAAGCTTACGTTAATAAAATATATCCTATAAGTTGATGACTCGCCCGTCCCTGAATACGAGACAAGGCATCCCATGTCAAGACAGGCGGGGGCAGGGATATCCGAAGAGATTCAATAACTTCCAGCTGCTACCCGGATTAAGTGAAGGCCATATTGTATAGTTCTTTTATACAGAAAAGAAAATACTTCGTGGACGCAGAGACTTGCGCAGGCGAAACTGGACACTGCACGCAGAGGAAGGACGAGAAGAGGTAACAATGAGGGCACCGACAAACAACTGACGCTCTTTGTTACACAGGAAACTTATAAGGAGAGAAGCCTAACGAAAGAAGATATTAACGCTAAGGTTGTTTTGTGGCTTGCTATCTTCCGTGCTTTTTTTTTTTTTTTTTTTTTTTTGAGACCTCGTCACGAGAAACGTGTATTATATTATTCGGCGGTTCCGAGGGTTGTTTGGTTAGCTATGTTGCTGCAGGGAGCATGTTTTCTTGATTCAACTGACCCAACTTCGAGCCTCACGAGGCCCACCCGAGCGCATTATGACTAGGCAGTGTCTTGGATACAGTCAGATGGGGTTCTTCCCGAAGCTCTAAAGCGACGTTCCGCGTTAAATATGTATCGCCTCTTCCAGTATCGTTCGGCTTCCTCTCAGCAGCATCTTGCGGCAGTTTCTATGGTTATGTGGACCGAGTCATCAGCGTATCTTTTACATATCGTACAACAATAGAGCTCCGAGCAAAAGCGTATTGATGCTCGGAGCAGCTGATTACATGTTTTGCGCCATCAGAGTTCAGTGTAGCGGCAGTCCTCTGTGTCAAGTGATTAGTACTGGAAAAAGCAGTCGTTCCCCGAGAGCGCTAGGTCAGCGATAATGCCCCCTCTTGTGCCGGCCCGGGGAAGGCCGTTGCGTGCTTTCAAGAACTCACGGTATTACGTCTCATTCTGTACCCTCCAGTCCACTTTTATCTTCGCTACACTCTCCGCGGTTGCATAGAGGAAGGGGTGTCCGGATCGACTTGATATAAACGTCGACCTCAACTTCAAAGCTGCAGCCGAGCAGAGGACACAATGCTCCGATACAATGCAAGCGATATATACTACAATATCGAGTGAAGTTTGGGTGTAAGTGGGCTGTCAGGCGGTACACGCAACACACTGCCGTGAAGACGTCATCTAAACGCTTCGATATGCTGAACATGCTTCCTGTATCGATACCACAACTTTACGGATGAATTCTAATGTCAGTTAAAGGCACTGCTATATTTATTTATTTATTTATTTATTTATTTATTTATTTATTTATTTATTTATTTATTTATTTATTTATTTATTTATTTATTTATTTATTTATTTATTTATTTATTTATTTATTTATTTATTTATTTATTTAGTACATGTACTGCTAGCCTCAACGAGGCTGTTGCAGGATTGGGCGAAGAGAAACATAACCACATAAGAAATGCACAGTGTACATGAATCAACAAGGATAAAAGCAGCTGCAATAGACATATCACAAGTGACAACGCAAAAGAAATTCAGACCAAGAAAAAGAAACAATGACAAAACGAAAAGAGCGCTATGTTTTCAGGCAAGGCTAGATAACTGCAAAGCAAAGGCAATAAAAAAGCTGCTATTAACAATATTATCTGGCAATGAATTCCAGTCTCGAATTGCTTGTGGAAAAAAGGAGAACTTGAATGTATCGTTGTGTGTTCGATATTCCGTTATGTGTTATGTCCTAGAATTTCGTGATATCGAGAAAGATAAGTACTGATTGGGGCCGATGTTTAGTGCTCTGGACAAAAGAGTATAAAGAAATCTTAGGCGGGTATTCTTAGCGCAAAAACTAATAGTCGGAAGTCCAGCCCATCTTAGAAGTTCAGAGGGGGAATCGAGCCGGCGATATTTAATAAAAACAAATCTTATAGCCTTGCGTTGCACTCCTTCCAGTTTAGAAATCAAACGTTCTGTGCGAGGAAACCAGCATATCATGTTGTATTCAATGACTGACCGTACAAGGGATGTGTAAGCAAGTAATTTGGTTTCAGGTGAAGCGAATTCAATGGAACGTCTTTGTGAACCAAGGGCGGTAAGTTACTTTGTTGTTACATATTATACGTGCTTGTCCCATCTTAAATCCGAGGAAATTATTATTTTGAGGTACTTGTACTCGTTAACAGCCTGTAATGTCGTGTCTTTATATTTGTAAGTGAAAGTCAGTTGCCTTTGTTTTCTTGATACCTTTGATACTTGAAATTTAGTACCATTTGCCAATCGTCGCACCAAGCTGCTATTTGTTCAACGGCATTATTTATTGTCATATTTATTGTTCTTTCTTCACCATAGTGCAGCAAATCCACAACTGATATCTGCAAAGTGTTTCAGCAATTAACGCCGGCTCAGGCCACAGCCCTAAGGGTTGGATCCAAGCATTCACCCTTACTAGGATCTCAATGCTGCTGTCCGAGTACAGCACACAAACATACAAATCATATCATATCTGGACGTGGGAATCGTTGCTGACGACGGGAAATGATTTCGCGGTAGGCATACACGAAGAGCGTATAGTTCATAAACCTTAATGCGAACCAAGTCGATGGCTTATGTTGCGGGCCGAAAAGTGACAGTGCAGAGAATACGTTTGCTTTCTATTTAATCATTTTAATTTAAATGCACAAATTCAGGATTTAAAGTGTGCCATATAGATTTTACCATAGAGTTCGAACAGTCATTACTTTTTCCAGTTGTCTTGAAACTTGAAACCTGGTCAGTAGCCCAGTGCTATGACACCGATTATAACGAAGCCACCGTACACGCGATTGAAACCCGCGAACATCAGCTGAGCAGTCATACAGGGCTGAGCCACCATGATGGGCACCGTCCTCAGAACTCCACAGGAGAAAGAGAGCAGATATATTAGCTGCGGCCATATTGGATGGTGCGTAAGATTAAGGCGCAGAAAATTGCGAAGGCGCTGAAAAGAGCAACTGTATCCGGAGCAGGAGTGCTGGTGAAAATGGCTGCCGCCCGGCAAGGGAGACATTGAGCCACAGAACTTGGATTCTCCCTGTGGAGGTGCTTCGAAATGGGTTCGTTGTGCGTGTTTGGCTCGAGATATTGCGCATGAGCGGCAAAATGGTTCAGGGCTTACTGCCTTCGCTTCGGTCGGTCCAATATTGGGTCTCAGTGGTCGGTTTCGAATACCGATGTGACGTCTTGCAGCCGGCAGTACACCTGCTCGCCTGCTGCGTAAAAATTAGATGTCAGATGCTGTTGTCTTCACCGAATGGCACATGTCATCTGCGCCATGTCTGAGCATTCTCCGTCATCTGATTTACTACACCATGTACTAGGAAGCTGAATTACATTTGACACCGTGTAACAAAAAAAAAAAAACACGTGCTGCTCGTTTTCTTCCTCGGTATTTCTTCCTAAAGTCTCGATATTCACTCCGTATAATGCATCATATTCCTTACTTTTGAAGTGAAGGAGTGCAATTAGTTGTTATTTTTAGAATATAATGTGTTCTCATACCTTGCACTTGAAGAGCTCGTAGAATATTCAAATATGAAGTCGCAGGGTGATTGCTGTAGCTTAAAAAAACAAAAATTGCCATGAGACATGTTTTTTCATACGATGGCTTTCGAAGAAGGAAGCGGTGTCTTGCGGGCAATGTTTCAATACTGTGCTAAGAAGCGCTGGTGATGAATTATGTTTTACAGAAAAACTTGTTCAAAAGGACAAAATTGAAGCATTTATAACAGGTTTAAATTAACTGAATTTTCGTTTTCCCTTATGGCTTGAATGCTTTTTACCTAGTCACTAGGTTTCAGAATATTCCGAAAGGATCGCAGAGCGGACAAGATTTAAATTGAAACCCACATCTATTTACATCATAGATGTGTGCAGGTCCGGGTAAAAAGTGATTTTAATGACTTGAGGGACCTCGTAAACCCCCCTCACACAAATCGGATATAACTAATTTTCGTTCGAACTGTCACAATAAGTCAGTCGTAAGCATATCGTGAATGATTTGAGTACGATTATATTCTCATCTGGATAAAGTTCTAAGCCTTACTCTACTTCTAAACGCGCAACATGGTTTCAGTAAAGCGTTACCATATGAAATGTATTGGATAGTCTCTCATAATCTCCTCATTCTAAAACTTATAGCATGCTGACTACTGACCTGTGTATATTCAGCTGGATTAAAAGCTGTGCCTATGAGGCTAACCCTTTATAAACCACTGGAACGTCCCAAGCTTTCGAATACGCGCCCACAGCTTGAGATCCCGGTCAAAGAGCTGTAATCACTTCATTTGAATGCATTCGAAACCGCGGAACCTACGTTTTATCGTATCCAACTATTTCGTCTACTTCACCAATACATCCACAAAAAACGCCGCTAACTCGCTGGACACTTCTTTGCGCCGTCAGTGTTTTCGACACTGTCTTTTCTGAAAAATTTACCACCATAATCTTTTATTAGATAATGAACTTTTTGCTTACCCTTAGTACATTTCATCCGGTCGAGCTCAAATGCGTAATATTGATGCGCCGTTCCTTACGGCTACTTATACTTGGTACATTATACTAAAGTGTGTATGATTATTACATTATGAGAACAGAAAACAGAGCCACCTCTCCCTTCTCTGGAGTCGTGAAGTGGCTTGCTTGTGTGCAACCGCAGAAGCACGCAGTGGTGTTCCACTCGCTTTTCAAGTGGCGTTACCTCAGTAACCATAGTTATGTGCACGCTCTGCTTATACAGCTTTTAAAGACAGGGGTCGGAGCCTGTCGGCACTGCCATGCAACGACCCAGGAATAATAAAAAAAGGAGCTGGTCTTTGATAAATTGACATAATAATATATTCAGAAAGTAAGCGTTACAGATTACGCACCATGGATCCACAACACTTGTACTAATACGCAAAAAAAAAAAAATGAAACTATTGGGACGCACTTAGCTTCAACTTTAAGGGTGGGAGGTGGCCGCGTATATGGCTTCCCTCTGCGGCCAAACAGACGAGTTCAACAGGTCAGCTACGATTAATTCGCACCGTTTCGGAAGCTTTACGCCTACCACGCCTTCCAAAGAAACCGACGAAGCAGGAACAGACTCGCTGCTCTCCTTTTGTAATCGCGAGTGCCTGTGCAAGAAGAAACCGGCTTAATCCCGTAAAAAACTGCCTCGTCTGAGACAAAAAAAAAAAAAAAGAGCGCAAACAGGGAAGGCGACACACGAACCAGAAATCGAGTTAACACCGAAGAGCAGTTGTATCAGAGGCCGCAGCAATGCCCCCCCCCCCCCCCTCCCCCAATTCTCCGGCTGTGCCAAATTCATCGTCTTTGAACTGCGGGGCCAAAAGTTACGTAAACGGGAACATCAGTGAGCGCTACGCAGGTCAATAGCCGTGTTCGGTTGAGCGTAGCAGAAACGCAACAAACGCAGCAGGATATTTCCTTTTAAGCAGGCTTACAACGGCTCACGCACTGCGCAGTGGCACGAATGGAAATGGCGCAGAAGTCTTCATCTCTTCAAAACATGGCAAGGTGGGGCGCAGTGGTGTCGCGACGCAGTCTCCGTCTGCCGCCATCTTGGCCAATAACCTCATCCTTAGTCCCATTCACCTGCCTCCGCCCCCACCCGGTGCTGAAGCCGTCTGTTCGCTCCGAGTCAAAACGAGAGCAAGAAAACAGCAAAGAGGAAACGGGAGCAAATTGAAGCAACAAGAGAAAAAGTGAGGATGCAAGGGGGTTGCGAGTGTTGTGCTCCAGCGGCCGCTATTGAACCGCGAGCGCGTTCGCCCGCTAGAAGGCGATAGAGGTCGATCTATTAAAAGCAGCCGGTCCCCAGAATGGGCGCGCAGTTGCATAAAACGCGCTGGCGGCCCGAGTGCGTGCGTCGCAAACTGTTGCCTTTTGCGGACGTTTCCGGAGACGCTTTTCTTTTGCTATCCCCTCCCTTGCAGAGTTGTTTTGCAACCTCCTCTACAGGCTTTGTGTCTGTCTCTTTCTCGGTCTCTCTCCCCACCGGCTGCAGACTCCTAACTTAGAGTTGGCTTATTTATAGCTTCGGCAAGCTTATATAACTCGGTCAACGCCTCTGGGAGTGACCGGCAGCTTATCGCTTTCTCGTACGTGCTCTTTTCTGACTATTGATGCATTCATAGTGTTGTTGTTCATTTTTCTGTTAAATAATAAATTTCCGCCCACTTATGTTTATATTTATGTTTCTGTTGATGTTGTTGCCGTTTCTTGATTTCGTTCCGCTTTTTATTTTTCTTTAGTGCGTACGGTCGGCAATTAGAGTGGGCATAGACGCGAACAATGCTCGGCATGCACTATATGTATATTATGAAGAAGAACATGGGCCCCTTCGCTGGACGCTGACGAAGAGGAAGCAGTTGTGGAATTGCCATCGCGCAGATCGTGTTGGGCTTGATCGCCCTGCTTCCCCGCCGACCTCGACGCACTTCTACATTTGGTGGAGGTGCTGGGACTGCATATATGTGTGTGTGGTTGTGTGTGTGTGTGTGTGTGTGTGTGTGTGTGTGTGTGTGTGTGTGTGTGTGTGTGTGTGTGTGTGTGTGTGTGTGTGTGTGTGTGTGTGTGTGTGTGTGTGTGTGTGTGTGTGTGTGTGTGTGTGTGTGTGTGTGTGTGTGTGTGTGTGTGTGTGTGTGTGTGTGTGTGTGTGTGTGTGTGTGTGTGTGTGTGTGTGTGTGTGTGTGTGTGTGTGTGTGTGTGTGTGTGTGTGTGTGTGTGTGTGTGTGTGTGTGTGTGTGTGTGTGTGTGTGTGTGTGTGTGTGTGTGTGTGTGTGTGTGTGTGTGTGTGTGTGTGTGTGTGTGTGTGTGTGTGCGCGGGCGCGCGCCCGCTGGACACACATGGAGGAGTTTGGGAGGAGGGGAGAGAGGGAAGCGGATAGGTCGACGGAGTGGAGGAGGAAGGAAGGATAGAGTTGGGTAACGCGCAGCACTCAATTTGCCTTTCGCGAGAGGACCAATTAGCCGAATGGCGTTCCACGCCTCAGTGGCATCCGATGACTTGCCGAGCGATTAATCTAATTTGTTGCGCTCTTGGCTTCAGCAGCAACTTTTGTTTCTTCCTCCTTTTTATTTTTTTATTTTTGTCCCCCATCGGCGGAGGGATTGCAAAGGGGGCCAGGTTCGCTTTTACGGCGGACTCGCGCCCCTGGTCTTTCGAATCAAACCACCGGAGCGAGATATAAGCGGGCCTTTTTTTTTTTTTTTTATTGTGGCGTCGCATTTCCACTCGCGCCTGGCGCATAAAAATGTGTACACACTTCGTGCGCTTACATCTGCCAGACCATGGGTGGGCATTCTGATCCAATCGTGGGTAGCTTGCGGTTCGATTCCTCTTTTGTTTTCAGTATCGTTCCTATCGGATCGAAACAATCGCGGTTCTGTTTTTGGAAGGCATTTCTCGCGCTCCGCTAGCGTCTCGTCCCGCTTTGCGAAAGCTGAGATGCGAGAGAGTAGGCAGCGACCCGAAAACGCGCGTTAAATAAAAAGTAGCCAGTAGAAAGGCGTTAGTTACTTGCTCCACTTTTCTAGTTGCGCGCCGAGAGATCCCCGATAACAACGCGGTCCAAGACCAACCGCACCACACGCATACCCGGAAGTGGTTTCGCGGGGCCTGTGTATAGCAGCAAGGCCACCGGTTAGCAGGCAGGCTACATTCATTCACTGGCCACTCAGTTATGTTTTGTTATTCGAAGTGATTGATCCTCCCTCCCTCCAACCTCCCTGCCTCCCTCCCTCTCGTTTTCTCACTCTTTCGGACAGAGAGAGATGCCCTCATAAGGGATAGAAATCGGATAGGTACTAGATCCACGAATGAAGCTTCCGGCATAAAAACAACTCATAAGACAAGTGTTAACCGCGAGTTTACCGCAAGTTAATCGAAAACTTGATGAATATATCAGACGTACAACTCGGGGGCGTCAGGCAATGCTGAGGATTCAGATGGAGAAAAGAAGCAGGGATATGATGTCGTTATTTGTTTTAGTTTTAAATGAGAGAGATCAGCTGAAAGTAAACGGCACACCTTCGTTTTCATCGAGCAATATGCATCAGCACCACACTACGTCCGGAAGTGATCGCAGCACTCTGCACATGCACATAATTGCACCGGCTTAGCAGCAACAGCAACAACAAAAACAAAAGTTAAAGAAATAAAGAAAAAAACACTTCGCCTGCTCCCTCAAGTAACTGTTGAATGCTGAATAGCGTGCGAATGGTTTTGGGGTTTGGTGGAACAAGGATCACTTTTGCCGATGCCCGAAACAGTGTAAGGGACACACTACAATATCGAGACATGAATGTTAGGCTGCTCACTGACTGCTTATGATGCACGTTGCCTGTTTGGCTGCGACAGTGTTTTCGAAAACTATGTATATACTCCATTTCATAACTACCTTCCAATACTATCCAACCTAGGAGACTTCTTCAGCCATTCCTGAGAGTACATTGAGAGTATAGGTTGTATCACTGTCCGCTGCCGCGCGGGGGATGACGGGAAAAATGCAGTCGTTTTCCGCTTCCGGTCCGCCATACCCTTGGTCATCGTCGTTTCGTTTGGATAGTTGGAAGATGCGTCCACGGAGCTGTGAACCCTGTATTTTGCTGCAATAAAGGCGAATTGCGCTGTCTACGACTACTGTAAAAAAAAAATAAAAACAATAAAAAAACACGACGTTCAGCTGAGAGGAAGAGATAAGACGCTCGTTGTGCGGCACCGCCGTAGGCATATCTGATGTAGAATGCAGGCAAACATATGAAACTAGCGACCGTCAAAGTATCGAGATGGCATACTACACTAGTGAATTCCGTCGGGTAAGCAGAGATGGCGCACATTAGATTGCGAAAGAGCCACACGTAGAATTACACTGACTTGCTACGCTTATCGGGTAAGCAGAAGCTTCACTGTCGTTTGATCATTTCACTTGGCCGTAGCCTCATAAAGAGCATATATTTCCTCATCTGCATGACGCCGCACATGAAGGGAAACTCGGCACAGCGCTAACCGATGATCGACATTTTCGCAGTTTCAAAAGCTGTAGTTTCAAAGCAGATGCTTACCTTTCTATGGACAATTTCGATTTCATCAATTTATTTACTTGCAGCTCCTGAAAAGGCCACTCGCCAAACAATTGTTGGCTTCGAGCGACCATAATTCGTCTTCACTTACTCGTGAATAGCGGAGCAGGTAGCATGTACCAAATGATCCTTGATGTCCGACAGTTCAACGTCGGAACAAGCTCTACATCAAAGCACGTTTCATCGTTTTTAAGTAGAAAAGGACCAATGCCACCGCACTATTTGATTTTGTCTTCGTAGCGCTTTTTCGCTGTAGTATCCAGGCCTTCAGTGTAAGCGCAGAGACGAAATGGAGGCTCGTGGCTCATACTGCGATAGCTATGCCGTCGCCTCTGAAGGTGGTGGTGGTGGAAAACATTTATATCAGGTACAAATACAGGAGGCTACGCATGAGCTGACTCTGAAGGGGCCAACCCTCACAAACACTAGGTGGAGGTCTCTAGTTCGGGACCCCAGTGGCGTCGGCCGCCGCTCGGGCTCGCCCGACTAAGGCCCGTTGGGCCTGCAGGTCGGAGCAGCCGAGCAGGCTCGCCTCCCAGTTCTTCCTGGTTTGGTTGAGGTGAGGGGGTTGAGGTGAGGTGAGCTCGCTCCCACAGCGCTGCGCGAGCTCGCGCGTGAAGCGCGGGCGCGCTGTTGTTAAAAGTAGCGGTCAGTTGCACGACGCCTCCTGTGGTGGGGCTTGCACTGCTGCTTCTGCTAGAGTGTACTACTTCTGTTGCGTTGTTTTGCTGAAGCATTGCCGTGCTGACTGTCCCGCTCGATTTGATATACACGCGATTCTGTATGTGCAAGTGGTCGCGCTTTCTCAATGACAATTTCATAAACATGCTACTTTCAACCCTTGAAGGAGATCCTTTCGGATTACTGCCTCTGTGCTCCCGGTGCATGTCAAAAGCCGAAGCTTATGCAGCGTAACTGCTAGCGCGCTAAAGCTCCATTGGAAAGCGATGAATACCTTCAAGCTGTTACACGTTACTAATTAGCTCTTGCTATTTTTTCTCTGTGACTGTGGGTACCAGATATACCGCTGCGCACAGTAAAAGCGTCGGGCTAAGATGATCGGGACACAGAACAGTGTGACGCCCGTTCGTGCTTCCTTTGCGGCCGCACAATTCATTCCCTCAAAGCCCGCTTTCCTCCGGCGTTTTAGTACAATATATGTTATGCTTTACATGCTTGGGCACCGGGGTGTGGCTGGAAAGCTTTCCGCTACACAATAAAAAAAAAAGGAAAGTGTGTGGAAGATCTGAACTGCGAAATCGCTGCTCTCAGACGGAAGCAAATCAGTGGAAATTGATGAAGTGGCGGTCACTTCTACGGTGTGCTGGAATATTCTAGCTCACTATAGTCACACAGTGCAAGATCGCGATAGCGCTTCGCGATTTTGTCCGTCATGTGAATCCACCACACAACTTTGGTATGCGACGGCTGGGCAGCGTCGCCCCCGTGACCGAAAAAATGGCGGATGACGTTCCCCCCTTTCGTGCGATGACGTCATGGGAAATGAACCTATTGTTCTGCGTCGCGTCGTCTGCATGTCGTCTGCTCACCGCGTAATCAGATATGGCTGTAAGATAGTATAAATAGAGCTTTCTACCAAACCCTGAAAGAACATTCGCAAGCTAAGAATGGAATATTGTGTGAAGTTACACCCTTTGTCACATCCCTACTTTTATTTCAACGTATGCAAACAAGGCGCGACGACAAGTTCAGCCTAGTAGCGACATCTGGGTTTTCGGACTAAAACCATTTTTTCAACGAGCCGACTTTCCTCTTTAAACCGGGCAGAGGCAGAATCATGGCTTGAAAAAAAAAAATAAAAAAAATAAATAAAATAAAAGAAATTTTGTGTTCATGGATGCTGAAGCATACGAGGTGGAACGAAAGCCTAATGCGGCGCTTATGGCGAAGGTACGTTCTGAAAAATCCAGTGAGGATGACGAGCTCATTCCGAAACGCAGCGCCATATTTTCACGTGATCTTGTTGGCCACGTAAGCTAAGATCAATAGAGTGGAGAAATAGCGAAGACTAGATTTGAATTGACGTTTTCTGAATGCGCAGATGCTGTCCCGTATGCTCGTATGAACATTTTTTTCTGGCATACATTCCGCGGCATCACAACCTCGCCTCAGCACATATCGTAACTTTGGTAGTGCTGAAGGGAATACTGAGATGGAGAATACGGAGGAAATGCAGTAAAGAGGCACTAGGGGCATGCAGTACGTACCGATAATAGCTGCTCTAGTACGCCCAGCCAGACAAGCGGGTCTTTAAGGTAGAGCAGATATATCAACTGACGTTTGAAAGTCGCTGAAATGTTACACTTGATTGGGGAGGGTTTTTCGAAGTTAAAGTCAACAGGCAAAAGGTGCAGAAACTACCTGAATAAAATAAACAAAAAGGTGATAACATATACAGGCATTCAATTGGCATGAACACACATGGAGCGATAACGTAAGAAAGTTTTGAAGTTTTTCGTTGAGTGTAACAGGAAAACAAAGATTTCATCGTCTAATACACGGTTCAGTGTCAGTACGCGTTACAGACTCTGTTCGGCATAACCGCTCGTCTGCACAAGCTGAGTATTTCGACGATAGGTGGTGCCAAGTTTCAAATTTTGGTCCATGGCAGGACAAAAAAAGCATGAAGCTAATTGCGCATGGAAACATATGCCACCATATGTGAATGTTGCGGCTTCGAAGGAAAAGTGCCCTTGCAGCTCTTTTAAGGATTTCACGCCTGACAAAGCACTCAACAAAAAATGCAGCCCTTTGTGGTTCGCGTGTGATGAAAGTAGGTTTATGCGTCTACACCAGCTCTCGCAACCAACACAGTTTTTTCCAGCCCTGCAGGGGGAAAGATAATCATGATGATGAGACAAGCTTGTTGGTTTCGCTCGTCTTCTTGGCACGGGCTGAAGCCCCTAAGTGATCAAATATGAGCTGTCCAGGGAGCGATAATTAAATGCTATACAAAAGTGATAAATTAAACTAGCGGGTCTGCAAAAGTCCACATGCCAGAAAGCGCCACCGGTGCGTCCAGTGGGGGAAGCGGTTAGAGAGAAGAATTTGGGAAACAGGGTGAAGGGAAGAAGTTGGGAGGTGTTACAAAATCCCGTAATCGATGACATCACCCCCTCTACCGCTGCGCCGAAGGCCGCGTCATCGTGGGGGAGAAAGCGGCATTCGTTCTCCTAGCTGTTACAAAACTCCACGCACAAGCACACATTCGGTCGCGTAGACACAAGGACGTACATTCGTACGCTCTCGCAGAGAGACGTGTTTTCGCATTTTTTTTTCTCTTTTTTTTTTTGGAGGGGGGGAGGGGGAATGGGGGGGGGGGGTGAAAATACACGCACACACAAGTAGCGCACGCTGGGTTACAAAACCGCTCCAAATAAGTAGGCGAATCGCGATAAGAGTACACGGCGGCGGCTGCGGAGGCGACACTAACGAAAAGAACGCCATAGAACGAAAAGGAACCGACGGAAAACAAGTCGGGGTCCCCCAAAATGCGCAAGACGAAACAGGAACTACAAAGGAAATATGTACATGGAACGACTCTCGACCACCGTGCTCCCGGCAATCTATAAAGCTTGTGGAGGCAGCATCGAAACTGATTCCGCATGAGGGGGGGGTTCGTTCCATCCACCTTCGGCTCGGTTTCAGCTTGACAAATGCGCCGGAACACGGTTGCGCTCCCGCCCAGCACTGGGCGCTACGGCGGCGGCAGCTGGCAACAAAGTAAAAATAAAGCAACAAAAGGAAACGAAAAGGCGAGTACGAAGGAAGCTCTGAAGACGGAATGGTTTTCATACGGCCCGCAGGTGTTACCGCCATTACGTAACGCCGCCTAGAGAGTTTTCCTCTCCGTGCTCCCTCTCTCGAAGCTGTTTAGGAAGGCCGTACGGCGCGCAGTAATGGCTGCATTGCAATGAGAAACTTGTGCCCTCTAAAGTGAAAAGTAGAAGCTCGGCTTTGTTCCGACGTCGTGAAGAACACGGCAACGCTCTTAGAGCATCGGCTTTCTCAAACCCCGCAGGAGACGTCTGGAGTACGGTTCCGGGACAGTAGCCTCGAAGGTCCAATATCAGGATCGTTATTACAAGAAAGTATAATGGCAAGAAAATCGCTGCTGCACGGCGCACAGGCGAACTCGGTAGCCAAGATTGGTTCAGTGCAATGCCCTTGTTGGGCAATGTCGTTGGCCTAGCTACCCACGTGAAGCGCTACAGTGTACGTTATAAAAACGTCCTTGATGTTAAAATTTCTTGCGCTACAACGATAGCGAGTGTCAATCTGTTAAAGCACTTTACATTCCTTGAAGTGACATAGGTTCTGAGCAATAAAGAAAAAACGTTTCGGACTCTTCAGCTTGTGTGCGGGTCTTTTGGAGTGCATTTTCTTTTGACAAGGCAAAACACCCAGTCTTGTTAGGTTATGCTTCTTCCGAATTAATTTGATGAACACGTTAAAGGCAATTAAAGCTCCCTGAAGCTTCCTGAAGCTACCGCAGGGCACAGACGGCTTACGCATAGCATTTTGAGACAGTATTTGTTCATATAGTTGCGTGCACCCTTTCCTTCTCTAATATAGAGAAAATAAAAGGCTGATTGATTGATTGATTCATTCATTCATTCATTCATTGATTCATTCATTCATTGAACTGGAGGACACGATGAATAATACGAGATGAGGCAGAGTGACGTTACTGCAGATTAAGGTCCTTGATCACTTTTGTTCTGCATGCGCCTCCTGTTTCTATTTGCTTCGTATGCAGTTCCAGTAAATATTTTCCTTTTTTTTTTTCTCTTTAATACACACGTTATGAGAGGTGCCCTTTATTGGGAATAGGTACACTCTCGCTCTGTCTGTGCAACATAATGACGCGAAAGGGGCATGTTGTTAACGGCTTGTTCCGACAGACCCCACGTGTTCCCATCGATTACTAGCATGCGTCGCTACCCTGGTCCCATTAGAAGCGACTCTGCCTAATGCCTTGTGTGCAGCATGTGGTAAATTGCAACAGTCTTGTAATATTTAGGTGTTTTAGTTGACGTTGTTTCAGGATTAGTATCCTATTAGCTACTTTCTTGACCGTGACGCACTTGCGGTCAAAGACATCACATAAGGAAGACCGCAGCCTTTACGGGAATCGCGTCTTTGCCTTCTTTAGGAAGATCTATACTGGATACATCATCCCCTGAGGCTGTCCTTCATTTCAAAAGATTGTAAACTTTATTTTTTTACATCCTGCTTTATTGTTGTTGGATGTTGAATTTTATTGCTTAGACACCAATATTTCACTGACTAGACTGTTTGGCCGATTCGCTTCTTGTAGAGTCCGGCATAAAATTCCTCCGATGCCAAGGCTTTATTAGGCTAATCATTTATGACTCTCGCTCTCCGTGTTTCGTAACGAACACCAGGGATGATGTTTTGCAGCGGTTGTTTCCACGGTTCATTCTTGCAACATTCCACCGTTGGCAACAACGACCCTTGGCCTCTTGACCTCAGAGGTTACGGCACACCATCGATATCGGTCGTTGACTTCTTCATCAAAGGCAAATCTGAACAATTTGCATCCAAGATAAAAAAAATAGATAAATTGGGACACTAACTTTTGCAAAATGTTAGTCATAGTTTTTCCTTTCCTCCTTGAGGCTTGTCGTATGCTTAGGTATTTCTTCAGTGGAAAGTAGCGCAACGCTTCTATAGATTTGTCTTGCTTTACACTTATTGGCGAAATTTAAGAGCCCAGTAAATTATTCCCGTTTTATGGTACTCTGGGCGGCTATTTTGTGGCGCTTCTTTATGTAATAACTTGTTTTTTTTGTGGACGTAAATCCAGCGCTAACGCGAAACGTTAGTACTCGAGCAGGAACGCGAGTTGTTCGACATTGTACCTTACCACAAACTGTTTGACCTGCCGGTTTCTGACAACGCTGACTCGGTCCGTTTTCAGAACATTTTTTCCTGCACATCACCATTTTACGATCATTGTAAGTGACGTTGCTTAAGCGTTCTGTTCTACAGAGAATGCTGGAACACTCGCTCACATACAGACATCATCTTTCCTGCTTCCGTGCTAGATTGTTTTCCCATCCAATTTCCACAGTTTCTTTTAGGGAGAAGGCATTCGTGGCTCTGAAGTCACTGGTCACTGCGAACTGTACCAATCGTGGGACTTCGCTATTTCAGATTCTTTTTTTTTGTTTTTGTTTTTGTGCCACAGCTTCCCCGTTGTCTTTCTCACTTGTCTTCAGTTTCAAGATATTTCGGACTGGTAGCTCCCTACAGTTGAATGACAACTTTGATAGTTATATGTTTGATTGGATCGCCTTCTCAAATATTTTGATGCTCCGCAGCGCTTGTTCAATTTTTAAGGCCCTCGACTATTTAACCCAGGGACGTGTGATCGCATCTCAGCCGCGGCGGCCCCTTTTTGGAGGAGGCTGTGTGATGTCAGTGAACGTTAAAGTACCCCAGGTGGTCGAAATTTCCGGAGTCCTTCACTCCGGCGTCTCTCAGAGCCCGAGTCGCTTTGATGGAACTTAAACCTTATAAACAAACCAGCCAAATATTTTGACCGACTCGACAATGTTAATGGATTCTGGTGCTTCGGCCGGCAGTATACTTTCAGGCTACGTTTCCCAAGCTAGTGACATTGCGATGCTAAATGCATAGGTATTGGCTTGAAAGGATGTTCTGGTATCATCTGCTCCCTCTTCATGTACAGGGAATCCCACACAGTGGTTCATTCCTCGGATACGCGAGGCCTCTTCGGAGAGAAAAGGTGTCCACACTTCAGCGCGTTACATGTACACAGCATCAGTGCTGTATTAACCTCGATGAGTACTACAGCGTTCAAGCCAATGCCTGACGCATCTTGCAGCAACACACCCGGCCTCTCAGTCGGGAGAACGTTGCTTTCTTGCTGCGCAATCGAGTGCGCTCAAGTGTATCTCTCGCAGCTCTCTAGTCTTTGCCTCAGGAGAGCCTTCCAAAACACTGCGTCGGAACTCCACCACATTGCGGGTGCTCGAAGTACCCGCGCATGTAACCCTTTCCACGGACTTATTGTTTTCTGTCAGCGACTCGCCCGCACTGAGTCGCAGTATGTGGCGAAGCTTGTCAAAGGCTTCCGCGGTAACCGACAGCCGGTTTCGGCGGAGCTGTTCTTGCGGAATCTCTTCCGCTTCCTTCGTTGTGCGGGAGCGTCCATTGGAAACCGATACCGACGCTGTATACACTGCGCATGCTCCATTCTGCCCTGCCTCCGCTTCGCCGTCCTGATTTTAGTTGGTTCTTTAGAGTATTACCTATCGCATTCGTCCCAGCGTCAAATTCCTCTCCGCAATTGAAAAACGGGTGCTGGAATCTCCCGCTTGCCAGTTGTGTTGCTTTCTATTCTAAATTCTGCCTTTGGCACTGAAAAATTGTTTTTGCAGGTATATACTTCTTTGCCACACGTGGCATGAACTGCAGAGCCGTCTGGCGGATCCACTGAACAGCAATCGCTCGCCCTCCATCCAAATGTCGTTGAATTCAACGCCGACTTATACTTCGCCAAACTGTCGAACGGCGCTGCACAGTCGATATACATCGGGACAAAAAAACAGCTGCCAAGGTTCCTGTGGGAAGGATTTTCATCCCCCTGATTCCCGACGTATACGAAGTTAGCGCAACCAACAAAGAGATGGTTCCGGATGAAACAGCTAGCGCTCTACACTGCCTGAAAAGGATGCAAAAGTAATATAGGCTGACGTTAATGCTGACGTAGTTCGCGATCTTGGGACCAGCCAGTGTTTGTAGGGGAACGGAGCAGGTAAAGAAATGCGTGTTCGCGTTTTAGTCTGTGCGCCGGAACTTTCACTCAGTTTACTGGGCGCAGCGCTTGGCGACAAAGAATAAAATATAAGCCCCAGCTTTCTTGGAATGCGGAACAATGTACGAAAGAGACGGCGAGATATCGGGGTGGTTTTATGCTTCTTCAAGTTACAACAGCGCTATATATATATATAAAAAAAGCTTTTGAAATTGTTTACCGATAGCGAAGCCCTCATTCAAAAGAAATCTCGTTTTATGTGTATTAATCTGCGTGTTGTTTGAGAAACACTAGTCTGTGTTCAATTTGAGAGTATTCTTCGACAGAATGCGTTGAAATAAATAAATAAATAAATAAATATTGTTGTTTTTTTTATTGAAACGGCGCTGCGCTAGCACGGCAAAATGCGTCCATACTGCAATAGCTAGAGGGCAGCATTCTGTATTCCACAACTCAAACTCGAGAGTGCGTTTTTGTGACTTCGGCACGAAGTTTGCAGAATTAGAAAACACTCGCTGGTCACTTCATGAGCCCTCCCACTTTTCCGCTCATTTATAAGTAATCAGCATTATTACCCAGTCACAAGAGCATTCGTGCAATGCTATGGCCAGATGCTTGGGGCATGCCCCAAAGAAGCGTTCTTTCAACTGTCGCTTCTCCTGCCTGTTTCGAGCACGAAGTCCAATAAGCTAGACTTTTTAATCGCTTCCACTAGGATTTTTCCACTGTTCTCAGCGTTGCTAGTACGCCGGAAGACTCACGTTTTTCACCTGCTTAAGGCTAAGTGTGAGACCAGCTGCAAAGACTTCTTTATCTTCAGCTTCGACAATTCGCTCGAGAATATTTTTCTTTCCTTCTGAATGCACCAAAGCTTCGGCTAAAATGCATGTTTTCATCGACGCTAAGAATGGTACTCAAATGCAGGTGTAGTTTCTTGTCGTTTATGGTCTCTGGTTTGACATAGACAAGAAAGGCCTATGAAAGGGTCTCGGGGTTACACTTCAGTTGCTAGTTTGTCAAAACCACTGTCTGTCGGCCACGTTTGAATGAATAAAACCGCTCACCGCGGTCGTGCTCCGAAGTGCTACCCTTCGAAAAGCTTAGCGGCCTTCGATAGGACCCGAAACTTTCAACTAGCGCGAAGCACAGCAAAAGCCTTTTGAGTTCCGCGGTCTAGAGACGACCATTATTGCGACGCGACCAAGAATGTGTTAGTCATGAAGAGTCGCCCTGTGGGTGAATATAGGCTTCGCTGGCGCAGGGCGGCAATGCACTCGCAGATTTGCCGTTCTCGAAATGTCTATATAGGCGGCGTTATAGGAGCCACCGACCTACCATTTGTTGTGGCGCATATATGATTTCCATTTTCTCAGAGTATAGATGTGGAGTCAGTTCCCTGTCTTGCTTGTAAACGAAGAGAAATGATAATAGCTCCACAGAGCGCGCTCAATTATGTATGCTGGCGGTGCCAGATCATGAGAAAGAAGCGATGGGCACTTGCGCGCGGAAAGCCGTCGCTCAGTTATGGCTTCTGCATGATCCTCCGGGGCGGCGCCTTCAGTCTACCAAGCACTCAGAACTTCACTACAGGATAGAATGTCACGAAACGCTGTGACGACGGGCTTTGATTTCCCCTGATTCCCTTTTGTTTCCCCACGCCTCTCTGTCTAAAGTAGCTCGAGTGCGACAAAAGAATGAACACTTTATAGCCCGCTGGGCGCAGTAAGTTGGCGCTGCCAAGACCTTAGCATCCGTTGCGAAAGCGGTCTTGCAAAAGTCGGCCTTCCAAACTGCCTCGCATATACCGCATTAAGGACTTCTACCATGAGTACATAGTTCAGAAAGACACCGTGTATCGTTACGGCCTTCCTTCGACTGTTTTCGGTATGCGTACCGGCATTCGCTCGGAGGGTGACAGAACACAGTGGACGAGATAGCCAAGAAGTTAAAAAATAAATAAATAATGTAACGGAGACGACGAGGTGACGAAGAAGAAGTCTTGTGGAAGAAGGGGTCAGGGTGGGTGATTTTTTTTTTTTTGGGGGGGGGGGGAGGGGGGAGGGGAGAGGGCACTAATCTTCTATTTACGAGCAGCGGATAACGTGCTCGCCATGTTGAAGCGCGCTGCCTACCAAGGGTGTGAGCGTGAAACGAGCCTTCAAAGTGTCCGGGCTCTATACTGCAACAAATAGCCTCGACGCAGTCCATAAACACTCAAAGCATCGAGCATTGTTCCTGTCCCGCAGCGTCTGGCGCGGAATGCGCGCGTGTATCTTGAAAGACAGTGGGGTCCCGCACAAACTCACTCCCTGTTGTTGTTTACCCAATCAGGATTGACATCCGACATTTCAGAGACGCTGCCGTCTTTGGGCACGGGTGGGATAGCGCCACTCTATGAGTATGTCGTGTGGCAGAAAAGCTTTTTGCTCGAGCCTGTTGGAACGAGCTAATGCCGTTGATAATGCATAACGTACTTCGCCGGCGAAGTATAAAGCAGCGCGCTTCGTGATTGTGGAGGACGATGACCCTTGGAAAACGACACGCGTCAACCTACGCAGAAACATTTATTCTGCGTATTAGGCGCTTCCTCAGCGACGTACTGAGCAACTTGTGCTTACCTAAAGCGAGAAATATTTAATTTTCCCATCTGCTTTTAAGTTTCCTCGTTTCGAAGGAGTAAACTAGGCTGCTGAAGAACAGCATCGGCTGTTCAAGAGTTGCCACGCAGGCCCATTTTGTCGATCGCGACATGAGATTCCGAAGCTCTGCCGGATTGTAGAGCGGTTGGTGCTACTGTGTCACTTTCTATATGTGAGAGTATACGCGCACATGTCGCGACTCCACGACGAAAGAATATATAAAAAAAAACGTATACTATACGACGACGAGATATTTTTTTCGCTGCTGTACTTCCTGCGAGAAAAAAAAAATAGCGTAATTAGGTTTCTCCACAGACACAGCACAAAGGAACTTCTATTAAAGTAGAGTGAACCATGGAAACGCGAAATCATTGTCGAACTGCCAACCCGGACCCGCGGAGTTGGGTTGACGATTCGTACTTTTATTTTCGACCCTTGCTTGAAGAATGCCACACTTTGTTTTTCAATGTAGAAACTGAAAACACAACCTTGCCCCACTCCGGCACACGACGTGCAGGCAGCAGTGAGGGATAGAGGTGGACTGCTGGCACGGCCAGGTAATGAAATAAAATAGCCATGGTTGCCGCGCATTATTATCCCGTGGAAAGCAATATTTACCCCAAACAGATGTAAAAGAGACTTCAAGTGCAGACCCTAGTAACGAAATCGAACCGATAAGAAGATTTTAAAGGGGTCCCTAGAGGAATTATCCTCAATATGCACGGGAAGGGGCACACGAAGAAAACTCCATGTAGAAACCCCCTTCTCAATAACACACACAAAAAAGAAAATAACTGAGGACACGTAGAATATGGAAGAAACAGGCTCCTTTAGGAAGCATTCAAGAATGCAAATCGCCCTTCGTGCTCAGGGCTCTGTTCTTTTTCTTTTTCAAAGCATTCGCGGGAAGAGCAAACTTACTGCTATTGTTTCCTCTATCGAGTAGAGGTGAATGGGTCGCTGGAGCCACTCTCTTGAAGAAGCGAGTCTTAGTCACGCCAAGGAACGATCATTTCGGGAGTTCGCGAACACTATACTTGTGCGAGTCGGGGAGGCACTTTAGAGTCCGGACATTTTTCCAACTAGGAATACAAGAACACAGAGCATACTACCCGCTCGGAATGAACCCCATAAGCGTGAAATACACCTAAGAGTGCGCACGAAGGCACGACACACAGTGAGCGAGAAATCGATGCAGAGAGGGCGCCCCGCATTGCTCGAGTACGTGTCTAAAAAGTGCCAGTGAACCATAGAGGAGGACGTCACTCGAGGCATGTTTTTGGCTCCTCCATTCAAGATCATAGGCTACACTTAAGTGCTAATTAGGATACCTAAAGGGACAGTGGGGTAACTGCATTGAACTACTGTTCTCTTGAAAATTCGGTTATCTGGCTCTTTGAGGTTCGTTAACTTTTTCACTGGGAGCAAAATACGCCTTTATGACTCAGAACATTAACACAAAAATTTATCTCCCAGTCGATCCAAATCTGTGCCTTTTAACCAAGGACTGATCACCACCGTGTTGAAGTCAATGGTGGTGTGGTATAGCCGCGGGGGAATGATGCAAATGTAAAAAAAAAAAAAAAAAAAAAAAAAAAAAACAAGAAAAAAAAACAAGGGAGTGAGATTTTAAATTTCTTGACGAGTGTGCTTTGATTTTGTTTCTTTTTTGTTTTCACCATACCCTGTGTTCACATTTAAGGACAAGAAAAGCGACCACTATGAGATATATATAAAAAGAACGCCTATAACTGATTTACTGGCACAGTTTTAAACACGAATGTGGGTTCAAATACCACGTTCATTCTTTTTCATGGGAACATTGCACTGAAATACTGAACAAGGCGATAGATAGCTGATAAAAAATCATGATACTTGCCCTCTTAGCCCTCTTGACTAACTCCTAAAGATGCTACATTAAGGGGATCAAGCCTTCAACATACACATACATGGACATAAGCTAGTTGAGCGAAACTCTGGTTGCATACACTGCACATCTCTTTTCCTACTATGTGACTTGAAAACCGTGACGGACTACGCCGCCTTCCCTCTGTTTTTCTCGCGCGAACCACTGCAGGCTCCCGTGTATTCTAAATGAGCCATTATTTCGTCTGGCACTTCCCCTCTTTTTCATACTGCTCCTCGTCCAAGGTCACTAGACAACGTGGGCAATTTTTGATACTGCCTACGTGGCCATGTACCGTACGCAGAGTATAAATAGAAAGGCATGGATTGCCATTTAGAATAGCTCTTTTTTTTTATCCGTCACAGGAACGTAATGGCCGGGTGGTCTCAAGACCTGGGGTTTGAATCCGGGTCATGACAGCCACACTTCGATGACAGTGAAATGCCGTATCCGCTATGTTGCGCGATCACAGTGCACGCAAAAACATCCTAACCGGCCGAGACAAGTCTCGGGGCCTATACAACGGCTACGGAAGCTATGGCATCACCCCTGTTCAGCTTCGTTGAACCCACCTGCCATACCACATCATACTAAGCACCGTAGCGTACCGCACCATACCATACCATACCATACCATACCATACCATACCATACCATACCATACCATACCATACCATACCATACCATACCATACCATACCATGGCATACCATACCATACCATACCATACCATACCATACCATACCATACCATACCATACCATACCAAACCGGCATGCAAGCCCTATTTGAAAAGCATGTATTGAGGTTTACGGCTCATAGGCAGCTAAGGCCATTATGCGCCAAACACAAATTTTACAACTCTTAATTAAAATGTACTTCTACATTATGCAAAGAAAACGAAACAACGCTATCAAGTAAGCTCAAAATAGTGGTGTTGCTGTGAGCAACACATGCTTCCCCGCCCGGTAGGAAAAGCACTGAATCTTCCATTTGGTGCGACACCCTACTTTCGCAAACCGTTTTTATATTATTTTTAAACACCGGCTAAGCCCACAAGCTGTTTAAGGGCGATCCTTAAATGCAAAGCGACATCAGCGAGAATGCGCGCGCGTTGTGGTGTTGTGAAAAGCAGCCACTGAACTTCATTATTCACTATTTCTCCATGAGCGAGAGTGAGCAGCATCCAGTCGGCTGCATCCCTGCCAACAAAGGGACGCCGAGGAGCAACACGCTCAGGGACAATGCCCGCCAGCGAAGAGGCAGCGCGAGGAGACAAAGCGCTCCGAACGCCGTAGACGCCCGCGCTTGTTGCGCGCGTGCAGCGTTCCTCGTCCATGATGCGAGAGAGCCAATGTAGGCCGCCGTGTTTCAGTTTCGGACCACTGGAGCGCTCAAGGGCGCCCTTCTGCGACAATCCTTTCTTCCAGGCGAGCTTGGTACGCTTCTGGGCGAGTACTTCAATGCCTCAATCTGAAGGTCCCGTGCGTGCAGATGATGTGCGCAAAGTTATGAAACGCATGAAGCCATCTGTTAACCTCGTCATCGTCGTCGACCTTATCGTGCTTTTCTCAGAGCTAAGCAGAGTGATGACATTGTAGCGAGCCCGGCCGTGCAGAAACTGAAGGCTGTCGTTTGTCTTCCCGAATACGCTGGGGGTCGCGGACTCAACGCCGTGTGCCTGTTAAAAGTACCACCTCAACGATGCCGTCGGTGGCGTTGCGGAATTCAACAAAGCATGTTGTTCGGTCCACCGGGGCTGGCCCTAGAAACTTTGAGGAGTGAGATATCTTAGGCACAGTCAGTACACTTAAAATGTGATAATAAAGAGATATGCGATTACGCTTGGTTACAAACCCTATGGCAAGTGTCTTGGCGGAAGTGGCAGGGTTAAGTGATCGTGAGACACATGCGATTACAATAGGAGCTTGTTTATTTTGAACACGTTCCCAGATGTTCCCCTACCGGCACCTTTGTCATTTGTTTCTATCTAAATCCTGCAATAGAATGTTTGGGCTTGTGCTCATTGGCTGGACATGTGAGCTGCGAGCGGACTGATCACGGAAGAAATAGCCTAATAGGACGCTGCCGGTAAGGTGCCTGAATGAAGAGCTACATGTATACGTAGTTCGTCATTCGGTGTTTGTCATGAGGTGTACCTCAGCAAAGACCCATTGCATTAAATCGCAGTCAATTTTAGCCTGCTTTCTTTTTTTACAACTCCCCCGACCTTCGCCCCTACTTCTGAAAGAATTACAAAAGAAGTTATTTTCAACACCTTTAAATGAACCTCCAGCAAGACATTTTCCTCCTGACGTGGTATTCAGAGAGGGAAAAACCGGGCGATTTCCGGCTCCACCTCAAAAGTTCATAACGTCCGATTATATACAGGTACACATTTCCAGTGTTTATAAAACCATATCGCTTGGCCGTTTGCTGCCAATGGCACCTTTCCGCCACTCCGCATTCTGTGACAGCGTGTTACGAGACCACTTTGGCAAGCCTGCAGGTGCGAGCAACAAAGCCGTTGATGGCACGAAGAGCGTTCACTCTGCGTTCATCCCATTCTGGTTGGTTGCAGACAGACAACAAAGAAAACAAAATTTAGAAGAAGACAAAAAACACTTGGTCATCAACTCCTGAGGAAAGTGATAGAGGCAGTTTCAAATGGAGATGAAACGATCTGTGAGGCCTCTGGATAGGACGACATACGGATCGAGTCCCTCGCAGTGTTCGTACCCCTGGACGCTCCCCTTTTTGTCGCAGGCCAGCGGAGCGATCAAGGGCGCTCGCACGGCGTGACCTTGCCAGGGCGAAGAAGAGGCATCTGCCTTGTCTTCCGACGGCCTCGGCCGCGTCACGGGGCGCCACCGGATCACTCGGATCAACGTTGCGTGCCGCGCGTGGGCACGCATGCCTCTGCGCGTACGCACGCGTACGGCAGGATGATACTGGCGCCGTCCTTTCCTTTTGTCATCCGATCGATCTCTCGGTAAACGACGCACAGGAGCGCAGCCGTTGTTGCGCGACGGCCAGCAAGAGCTTCCCCCTTACGCTTAGTTTGGTTGCGCCACAGCCGGAGGAGAGGAGGAAGAACCCTTCAATTTCCCGGTTACCGCCAGTGCCGCAATTTATAGTTGCCGCGTTAGTTCAGCCTGGCTGGCGTGGGGCAATCAGAAATCTCGGAGCGGATGAGGATGGAGTTAATAATTCTTACGGAATGTTTAATGGCTCATAACAGAGCGCGAGTTATTGAAGGTATGTGACGGTGGCGGTGGTGGTGGCGCATGTCGGTCCTACGTATGGTTTCCAGGAGGCAGAATGAAAGCTTGCTCGAGCCTGTTGACCCCGAATGAGAGCGTTTGCAATAGCTCAGGTGCCTCGGATTACACGGGCCTGATGAAGTCCTTTCAGTGCCAGGACACTGAATCTTTCTCGTCGACTTCTCCGTCCTTAACTGCAATTCTCGACCTTTCTTGCGTCTGGGGCATCACTTGTCTTTAAATGTCCCTACTGGTTGGCTTCCGTGGACTAAGCTGAGCAAACGTATACCATGAGATCGAGCACTGTTCGAATGTCGGCAGTGTGACGCGTGTCGTGCAGAACCTGTCGCTGTATATTTTCTAGCATAGCAGTGTCGGCAGGAGGAAAATAACGCTCGCAGAGAGCAAAGTAAGAAAAATACGGAATGGAATACAGCTTTGGCAAATAAACATTTAGGATTTCCTTGAGCGTCACAGAAATTACCAACCGATAACTTATTCTCGCTTTACTGCTGTATGAATATTGCTGATGTAAGATGAGTATGACACCCCGTTCCCATGCCGCTTAGAAGACTTCCTCATCCTCGGCTTGGGAAACCAGCTGAAAACGAGCGAGCTTAAGCACAAGGTAGCGCCAAGAAATTCGACACCGCGTGGCCCGTATGCAGGGATGATTCTTTCCTCGTTTAATTATCTATCGGCTCTTCCACCGGTAGCTGCCACCTATGAAGTTACGAAAACTTATCCTCCCGGCATCCTCCCAAAGGCAAAGCTTGCTCATAAGAAAAACGCAAAATTATACGCAGAGTGAAAATAATATTTAAAAAATGCCGTCACATTCAAAATCAACTCTGCATCAAAGCATCGCTAGTAGCGTAAGCTTCAATTTTCGTCCTATAACGTAATAAACACTTAACTGCACACCACTACACATCTACAAATGTGCATCTACAAATTCACGCACTATAGCGTTATGCAGCTGCGCAGCACTAGTCTGTCGACAGATTGTGATATCGAAAGCGCCGGATTAGAGGGATTTTTATTTCGTTGTGTTATAAGTGATAGCTGATTGCAATAAGCGAGGATACACAACTTCCAGAAAGTTTTGATGCCTCCCCCCCCCCTCCCCCCACATCATGTTTTGCAATTCTAGCTCAGCCACCAGCGTACAAAGACCGGATGTAACTGAAACGCTTGGAGGTCTCTGCTACTCGCCTGGAGCAAATAATATGAAAGATTTGCTCCCAAAATAGAGCACATTTTGGAAGGTGGTGCCTCATAAGGAAGCCCGTTCTTCGTGTTTGCCATTAGCAGTGATATCAATATTAGTAAAAAGTGTACACTATATCCGATGTTTCAAAACGACTTCATTCATCTCGTTCCATCGAACACCTCGCGGGAAAAGTGAGGATGGGGATTTGTTGGTTGTTTCTTGACTTCTTCACGAGTGGAGTCATCATGACGCAATCGCCAAGCGGAAATGAAACGCACAGCACTTGCATTTTGAGACCCCCCCCCTCTCCCCCCCCCCCCCCCCCCCCCCCCCCCATCAAGCACAACGGAAAATAAAACGACGACAGCCTGATAGGCCCGCTCTTCAGCCGTCGATCAGACGGGCGTGAAGAATCGCCAAGGGATACCCAAGTTATGTGAACTCGTGCCTTATCTTGTCTTTTCTTTTTTTATCATCATTATTTCTCGAGTCACAGCGCCTTGTCACTTTCGCTTCTCTCCTGGCCACTTTTTGCGTGCGCGAGGTCACTCCGTGGGCCGGCTGGAAGAAAAAGCGACCCGTCCGAGCTCGTTTGACGCATGCGGAAGTGCCCCGAGCGCTGTTCCGGCCGCCGTGGACAGAATGCGAAGATACAAGAGAGGGCACGCTTTCGCTTTGTTTTCTCGTCCCCATTTTCTGTCCCTGTTCATTTTCGTTTTAACTCCAGCGTGCTCTGAAAGTTACGCGCACTCGGCATGTGGTATTCACCGAAGAGATCGAACGGAATACTAATGGTCGCGGGTACACGTGGCTGTCGTAAGAGAGGAAGGGTTGTTTCAAACAGAAAACCGCAACCGGCGCAGCGGAAATTGTAAAATGCACCTTCGAGATACTACCGCGCGTGCTTGCGCATTTTTTTTTTTTTTTTCTTGTGCTCGGTCACATGGTTTTCGAAGCCCGCCGCTGGTTTGTTTTTTGCCTTTTCTCGTCGTTTCTGGGAACAAGTCGAGACATCCCGACAGCTCGGCATGGGAATGCGCAGAAATTCTGCCGGTTTAAAGAATTGCGGTTGTCATGCGTCTCCACAGAGTCTTCTCGGACAGAACGCGAGCACTACAGAAGCGCACGCATGGGTAAGCGCATCTGTTAGTTGTTTATTTAGTTTTTTTTTTCAGGTCTCCTATTGCGCGAAGCGCGCGGTCGAGTACAGGCAAGCGTAGCGAAGTTGCAATTAAGCTCTACTTTAGAATACTGCGACGGATATTTCCATCGCATGGTTGAAGGAGTGATTATCTAGCTCGCAGGCACCCGCATTGTGAACTTCTCTAGACGAGGCCTTGGTACATGTTTTTTTTTTTGTTTGTTTGTTTAGCCGATTCGTAGCCAAACACTCCGTCAGTTAGTTGGTTGCTGCCCCAGGCGGAGCACACGTGCCTACGGGGTCGTGCCAGCTTGTGTGAACAACGCTGCACCCCGACGTGTCGGAATCGATGAGCTAATAACGGTTTGTCCTCGCGCCGTCGAAAAGAGAGCCCACGCAGTTTCCCCGAAGCGTCAGTCAAACTGCGGCTGCACAGCGCCTTGTGCGCTTTTGATTGGGAAGGAGCCGATTCAAAGCAGCTTTAGCGGCGATAGTATTGAACTGGGCAACTTGCGCGAATGTATTACAATATGTGTTCATCTCAGACAACGGATACTCCCAAATAAATAACATGAAAGCACGCCATCAAATTGGTGCATAACCCGCTTATTATTAACTTTTTTAACAAGGGTTGGATACGTGGCAGAATAATCACTTCACTAAATATCCCCTCTGACGAAACAGTATAGAGCAGCTCGAGTCATGAAGCTACCATCGTGGTCTCCAAGCAAATATGCGTAGCCTATACACGATCTACACGATCATATTGAGAGCCATTGTCAAATCCTTCGTTCGCGGCTGTGGGCTTCCAGGCAATCTGCGTGGCACTTCTGGGCGCCTCAGTTTGCGGTGAAGTATTATACCGGAACCACATACTTTACGGCTTTCATTTTACTCTGAGCAATCACGGATGACAAACAGGAATGTGCGAACAATCATCGAACAAAGAGGTAGTTTCGTGATTTTGTAGTCCACACCAGCGACCGGCGTACAGTAGCTGATGCGATGGGCAGCTGTTCCGAACCCTACCAGACGCGATTAACTGGCAACGTCCTGGAGCGGGGCTGCAGGCCAGAATTTTGTATAAACTCTAAATCGGACAGCGGCAGCACGTCGCAGAAATGCTGAATAGCGCTGCTGAAATGCGGGTTTCTCTCAACGTAATCCACCTAGAACAGTGCGAACAGGGTTTACGCCACCAGTTGTATGTATCAGCCAACAGTTGCGCATGTACGGCCTCACCTTGCTGCTGCGAAGATGACCAGAGAGGCGAAATGGAGAACCGAGAATGATAAGAAAGACAAAGACAAAAAGTTTAAGAAGAGATTAAGTAATGTAACAGGTATTTCAGCGTCAGCTGCATTTACATATACGAACTGCAAAAGAAAAAAAAAGTTCGGTTTTGGTTTCTAGGCCTTAACATCCTGAAGCAACTCAGTCTATGAGGGACGCCGTAGTGGAGGGCTCCGGAAATTTCGGCCACGTCCGGTTCTTTCACGTGCACTGACATCGCACAGCACACGGGCACCTTGCAAAATTTTAGCTTCCATTGAAAAGCTGCCCGTCGCGGCCGGGCTTTGGTCCCGCCTCCTTGGCTTAAGCAGTCGGGCGCCTTAAACACTCCGCAGCGGGGCACAAATAAAAAAAGGCTCTCCCTCAAAACAGGCTTGGGGGTTTGCAATCACGGGTCGATCATGTGCCCTTGCTGTGCCATAGCGCCATTTCACGAGGTCAAAGATGAGAAAATATTGAGGGGAGCAAGGTGTCGGGCTGTGAGAGCGGAGAGCGCCTTCGTCAGCGCTTCACAGCTGATGGTCATCAGTTCCTGCCGTCGTCGACTCTATGGTGCTTTTGGCTTCCGGGGAAGCTGTCAGTCGTGGAGGACCCTCGATCATTTTCTCTACCCATTGAAGTTCTCGAAATATTATTGCTTATCGGCAATTGATCGTCCTTTTCAGGCACAGCGTAATCCGTGTAGCGCGGTCCATGCCCGTAGCCATTACTGACTGATCTAGTGAGTGTGGGAATGGTTTGGTTTTGATTTAGGGAACGGGGGCCAGGGGGGTTAACGTTCGAAACTAACCCAGGCTGTGAGAGACGCCGGTCTGGAATCATTACGCTGTATGATACTGGAGCTATGGCAACGTCCCCTTGCGTTCTTTTATCATTGAATCATCCTCGCGATTAAGCAGGGCGAAGTAAGATGATCATATGGCTTAGGCTTGCAGTCTGCACTTTATTTGTTTACATTAGTTCTCAAAAATAATGCGATTTACTAAGTCTCAATGTAAAGTTGTTTCCGGGCTTTGGTAACAACCAAACCCGCGCTTTTCTTTTCTGTAAGACCGTACAACCATAGGCGCACAGTGAAAGCCTGATAAAAGGCATCCACACCAAAATAAACTAGTTGAGGTACGACGCGTTGTCCGTGGCATCCACTTATTCAGGCCGTTAAGTGTATTCTATCGGCTAGCGCATATACTTAACCTGAATTAACAAGGAATGGCCATGGTGCACATTACCAGATATCAAATAACACAGTCCAGTAAAAAGCCACCAGAATTCGGCTTAAGGCAAGACAGCTGCTCGGTGCACGAGTGACATACGGGATTGTGGAGTGGCCCAAGTTTGGACATAGCGAGGGAGAAGGTTGCAGAGTGCGAATCTGTTTCGGCCGCCCGGCGTATGTTAGCCCGCACCAAAATGCCAGTACACGGGCGTTTTAGCGCCTTAGCTTTATCGAAATTTTGCCGCCGAAATTATTGTCGATTTCGCAAATTGGGACTCACTTGCCAGCCAACTACTCCGACAGTGTTCGTGGCTTCTTTTTGTCTATCTCTTTTTTTTTTTAATTCATTCTGTTGCATTACTGTGTACCGTGCTTCAAAAAAATTTGGAACTGCCGCTGCTATGATTCACAGTGCACATTGCTTTGACATTCTACGTGCAGTGGGCCCACATGTTCATGCGCCTGCGACTCGGCACAACGTATGTGCCGTGAAAACAAAGCGGCCGAGCCGTTTTTATGCAGCGACCAATGCAAGCAAAGTGCAAATAGAGGAAATAAGAAAATGCAAAGATATCCGTGAGACGTAGTGCCCGTTATTATTTAAATGGAATCCGAGGACGTTGAATAAAAGCTGCTTATTTCGAGCTAAAATTTTGTTAACGTAAGCTGGCACTGCGACTATGGCGCTCTGCTGGTGAGTACGAGTATGCAGGAATAGGATTGATCCCGGCTTCGGCGCTCGTATTTCAATGCGGATGATCTGCTGCTCGTTCGTTGCTCGACGTTATGGCCTCGTAACCAAACACCTCTTGTATAGCATAACATATGAGAAAAGCGCACGCCGTGACGCTGGCGAGTGCACCTTGGCGCACGCGCAAGCAAGTTAAGGCAGTCCAAAATGTTCTGTTGCAGACTACATGTTCATTCCGCCATTAGAAATCGACTGCCTCGCGTTTGCAAGCTTTTGCTGCTAATTTTCTCATAGACGCCATGCGTTTGACAACGTGGTGCTTACAGACGAGTATACAGCTTGACAGTAAACAGAGGCCATAGAAACAGCAAGCTCGAACTGCGCCCCAACAAGTACAATATAAGAAGTGGTCGCGGCAAAATTTATTTAGGAGTAGGGGCGGGGATTGGAAGAGAGCCACCGCGTGACATGGATATTCGCAAGACTGCGCTGCGGTAGATCGTGTCCAATTGAGGTCATCGCCTTTTTGCTGCACATACTACCTCTGCGGTAGAACGAGCGCCGCTGTATATGAAATCAGGTTGGCGACATAACGCGCGAGTGTAGGAGCGGAAGCAGTAATACCAGGCTCGCTGCGCATATCTCATCTTGGAGGCTAAGAGACGGGCGTGTCGTTTGTTTTCTGCAACACGTGCTGATATGCAATTTTCTATTAAGTCCCTTGAAATATAGAGGTACTCGAGTGAGGTGTACAGAAAGTCAATAGCACTTTAAGCGTTAGATACTGAATTGGGATTCCGGTGATCGTACTGCGCACATGAGCTCAGCATTTTGCGGGCTCGACTTTCCGGGACTTACGTTGTTTACCATAAAGTCATTGCATCACGAAGTCAGCAAAAAGCTGCAGCGTACTGAAATACAGCTGATGATCGGTTCCCGAGAGCATCTGCAATAGGTCTTGGAGGGCCTTCGCTCTGCAGGAATGAATGCTAGAAGCAAGCAGAAATTACTACGGGCTTGTTATTCACGAGGCTCGGTGTATAAAGCAGTAGCATGAGAGGTGGTATTTTCTCTTTTATAACGCTCAGATTCTGCCACAATTACATCTGCCATGTGCGAGATTCATGGGTGACTGGACTTCGCAGCTGGAAAAAGAAAAGGAAAACCAGTACAATAACGCCTAGGACTCCAATCGCGTATGTGAGGCCGCCTCTGCGATAAATCTGACGAATTGAAGGGACAGTGAGGCAAAATTTCAAGAATCGACAAAAAGACACTTAAAACGAGATCACAGTATGCGATGATGCCGAGAGATAGTTGTAACTTGTAATTGCGTTTTTGTTTTATAGGATGCATGTTTTTTTTTTCTTTTTCATTTTTGATAGCTTGTACCAGGCTCTTTCGTCAAGCCTCGGGTCGGTGGTGGCTGTGATGGTGATAAAATCATTTACTTAACCCAGGGAGTTAATCAGAGCCATCAATGATGGGCAGAGATCTAGGTACAGCACCCGGATAGCTGAACCGATTCCGCACATCCGCTCGATCAGCGAATGCTGGTCACTCGGGCCAGTCTCCGAGGGGGAGAATGAAGGAGAGCAGATGTGTGGTTTATTTGTTTTAGAGTTCGGGCATTTCTAGGCAGAGTTATACGTTTTTTTTTTTTTTAACTGTTTAACGTCAGACAGTATTCAGGGTATTTCGTGGAGAATAAACAGTGCCCATGCAAAATGGTGCATGAGTCTGGAGCTGGTAGCAGCCGACGGCATCAACATTACTGGGTCGGTGGAAGCGTCTGTTGTGTTCTGTCATCAAAGACTCTTAGCCTAGTGCAGACGTACTAGCGTAGACGTATAGCGGTTCACCGGACGCTCCTTAAGCACGTGTAGTGGCCACACCTTGGCGATCCCTGCCTCTGCACGTGCGCATCGATCATCCTGTGAGTCGATACACGTCTACGCTAGTACCCCTCCGCTTATGCCAAAAGCCCTATACTCGGTCATATTCATATAGGTGAGCGGCTCTGAGCTTGCAGGCCCTGTGGGGGGGTTCTTGTCTCTCCTCGTTTTCTTTATCTGCAGTCTGTGGTAGGCCTGGTTTCTTAGCCTCTTTCTCGGTTGGTGCCTAGCGAGTCAGATCTCGGGCGAGCGCCTATGCGCGCTCATTGGCAGGAAGAGAGTCATGGCCCGGAGCGTTAACAATGGGGATAAGGAAGAGGTTGCTGGCGTGGCAGTGCTGTAGGATGTGTATTTCCTGCGCTGATAAGACACCCGGCGCCTATTATAGGCATGGTGCCTGTCAATCGGCGATGACAATTTCTATGGCATAGGTTTCACTGCCTATTTCCGATTCAGTAGCGCACTTATAGTGCAGGTGTTTTATTGCGAGTGCTATGGGGCTTCTTCAGGCGCCTTGTTTATGTTCACCTCCCTGAGGGAGCCAGTGATTTGTATTATGCCGGTTTCTTCTATGGCCACAATGCTCACGGCTTCTGTTTGTGTTGGGTTTTATATGGCCGCACCCCTATGCAAGACGTGGCAGTTTGCACCGAAGTGCCGAGTGAAGGCTTGGATTTTGCGCCCGCCACCTGGACATGGTGCGTTTCACCAGGGTGGCTCAGTTGTTAGGGCACTCGACTTTTGAGCCGAGCAGCCGGGGTTCGTTCCCGGTCACGGCGGCCCCTTTTCGACTTAGGCGAAACGCTTGGCGGCCGTGTACTGCGCGATGTTATTGCCCGTTAAGAAAACTCGGGTGATCGAAATAACGCGGAGCCCTCTAGTGCAACATCCACCACAAGCTGAGCCAAGTGGGGCGTTAATCTTTGTAAACCATAAACCAAACCACATAGTCAAACACGAAGTGAAGAGTTACGTTGTAACTCCCTAGTGCGACAGCTACAGCCGGCTGCAATCGTTTGAAACGCGCTGTTGCACGACCTTGTGCCTTGAAGCCTGGTTTTGGTACTGTCAATTTCTCGACACCAGCAACACATATGGCTTCGAGGATGCAAAAGTCTAGGATTAAAAGGGAAGGTCCTGGACTTAAGGCACAATCCTCGTATCGGTGCTTCTGCTTCTTTTATTGCTTTCTAAAGTAACAGCTCTTTATACTACTAATACTGAAGCTAGAAGCAAAAATGCTGCCAATCGCTTGCACAAGCCACAAAGAACAAAATAAAGCAAAAAAAAAATGCTGTAACACCATTTTAGCTCTAATTTCTCTCACTGAAGGTACAATGGCACCAACCGACAAAGCAAACAGAAAGGCAGTTATTACGGCTCCATCGCGGTGTCATATTGGACTGTTCGTAGCGTCATAACACATATGCTTTGAAGATTATTACCGTAGAATTTACGGCCGCGCGTTATAAAGTAGCATAAAGAAACTGCACATCAATGGCAGTAAGGGGTTTCAGCGTGTGCTATTACAAACAAGAACTCATTCAAATGCTGCCGCAAGAGCACTGGGAATGGTTCACTGCACACTACTACGGCGAACCAAGCAATGCGAGGTGCTATGCAAACGCGAAAACGGGTAACTCTCCATTGGTTGAAATAATAATGTAGGAAGCTGCGAATCGCTTGTTTCACCGCAAAACGTATATAGCAAAGCAGATACGAGCAACAAGAGTGCATTCTAGCAGCCTCGTTGTTTTTTCTTTCAGCTAATCAGTCTTACTACGCGGTACGTGTTAGACGCGGAAAACAAAACAATTCTCGCTCTAGTTGTCAAGACACCTAACTGTCGACAGTATAAGGATGTCGATGAAGTAATAACTAGGCTTTCATTTGCTGTTATATGTGTTTTACTCAGCTACCGTAGGCTCTCGATCGTCTGCTCTTCCTTAGCGCAGCCAGAGTACTATAACTGGGCTGGTTTTCTTTTCTCTCATCGTTGAAAATGTCGTCTCTGCCTTGTGATCTCTCGAGAGAAACGAAAAAACTCACGCTCTAACTTCTTCGAGTGAAGGACTCACACCGTGAAGCGGTACACGGACTTCGAGAAGAAACAAACTCCTCCGAAAAATCGATGTTGCCTTGCAAACGAATCAGGCTGTTAATTACTGACGGCTGCACAGCTTGAATCTACGATATTCCAATCTTCTCATCTCTAGAAACCTCTGAGAAGGTGTGTCTCAGCTAACGATGTCGTTGCGGAGGCCTTCAACACGGCAGTACTTCAGTAATTTGCTTCTGCGCACCTAGCGCTTCATTGCGCAGGTCGACCGCGGGAAAAAGGAGAGTTAAACAAAAGCGTGTACATAGATAAACTTATCCTGTCTACCGCGCACATACAGCGATTTCAACTGCGCGGAAGCTGCAACAGTATTGTGACGTGACACCAGTAGCTTCCGAAGGTGGTCGCCATGCAAATGCAGCGTTACGACAAAAATTCATGACGGGATATTTTGGTCTTTCTTTGCCAAAATACTGCACTGATCAGCTTTCACAGTCCTGATTTGGTTTGGTTTAGAAGGTTTAACGCCCCAAAGCGACTCAGGCTATGAGAGACGCCGTAGTGGAGGGCTCAGGAAATTTCGACCTCCTGGAGTTCTTTAACGTGCACTGAACTGACATCGCACAGCACATTTGCGCCTAGCTGTTCGCCTCCATTAAAAAGCGCCGCCGCGGCCGGGATTCGATCCCGCATCCTTGGGCAGAGTAGCCGAGCGCTCTAACCTCTGCGCCATCGCGGTAGGGTGGCTTTAACAGCTCTAGCCGCGTCTGCGTCCGAAAATTTAGCTTTCGAATTTTAGCGCTGTACAGGTTAACATTTAGGACGTCGCCCTATATTCCTCCAAAGCTGGCTGTTTGCACCGGGTGTATACTGTTACAGTAAGATATTATGTAGCTTCCTGGAGCGTAGGATTAACGAAGATATACGAGATTAACATAGAAAAGCAGAGTTCGAGGGAGGGGGGGGGGGGGGGGGGGGTGCCAAGCTAGGCATATCTTATTACAGTCGTTCGACGCGCATAAGCAACTCTTCGGTCGAAATATGCTGCGTTATTATCGATATCACTATGGTGAGCACGAAGAATCGTCCATTGTAAAATGTGAAGGCCTGAAAGTATGAGATATGCTATGCTGTTCATGCGACCATCGCTTTAACCGCACCGATCACCCCGTGACTAGAGCCGCGCATGCTTCCAGGATTTTCAAAACACCAATATCTGAATACATGTTAGGATTAGAGTTGCTGCAGTGTCAGATACTCTGCAACGAGATCGCTGCTTACGATATCTTTAGCCTGCGCATTTGAGACCGCTGAAGCGATTCAAGTTATTTGCCGACGCGGCGGCGGAACGCTCGCTCGGAGTCCCGTTTTTTGACGAAACGGAAACATGCCGCGTTCTGCTTGTCTCCGAGCGGCGCTCGCATGGCGTCCCAGTGCCGTGAAGCAGCGATACCCGGGCGCTGTACGACGAGGTATTGCAAAAAAACACTTAGAGAAATCTCTACTAAATAAGAAGAGCAAGCACGAAATGTTTTCGGCGAGCGTCAGCAATGAATTGCTAATCATGCATTTCCTCGGAAACGCCATCGCTCATAGGCTGAGTCGGAACTTTCCAGCATGCGGACAGCAGCGGAGCATGCATCAAAATGCTAATTCGCACGACTTTGTAACATTCTTTTTGTTCTTGCATATATGCGGCTGCATATACGACGATAAATCTTCTGGCAAAGACGGATGTTGGTTGTAAATGGCTCCATATCAGCGAAAAAAGGAAAAAGGAGGAGGTTCAACGCGAGAAGCACATAAGTATTAGGAGGCGTCTTGTTTCACAGAATCGGTTATGACTACAGAAAAAGTGTAATTACGACGATCGCTTACGTGCAACATAAATTGTGGTGGATTTCGAAACTAAATAACCACAGTAGAGTTGAGGTTCGTTAAGAACGCGTGCACAGCAATTATGGGCCAGCAGCAAAAGCAGATCTATAGTCCACTATTCGTTGGCAGAAACTTTAGCGGCGTTTGCTATCCTTTATTAGGTATATGGTAGAGCTGCTTGCTACCACCACTAAGCTTTGCAGTTTATGCCACTCCAATGGGAGCAGTCGTTCTCTTTTTTTGTAAGTAATTACAGGTGACAGATCAGGTTTTGCTGCAGGAATGAGATTGATGTTGATATTCCGCTCACTCTGAAGACAGCGGCGTCTCATTGCTTCACATAACGTTCGTTTCAAAACCATTTGAAGTTTAAAGAATGATTGTCAGCGGAGACGAAAACAATTTAGAGCCTCTTTGAGCGACGAGAACAAGATGTCTGAATTATCAACAAGTAACTCGAGTGTTTTTTTGTTTTTTTCTGGTCGCCCAGCGGCACCGAATTGGAAGAGGACTGGGTTTTTCGTTTTCATGTAGCACGTTGGTCAAACGAAAGGGCCATATGATCCAAAATTGTCATTTTCACGACCTGTTTTTTGCATTCTGACGCTTCACGGCTGTGTATGATGTTTGAGCGAAAGTTATCTCAAAAATTAAATTCCTAGAAATGCGAAGTTTGAAGCGGACAAAATATTCCAGGAACAAACTTTAAGCCCTGATGGAAGAATTTGCAGTAAAATTTTTCTCGCATAAAATTCTCTACAACTTATTAACTTTTTAATTTCACAGTTGGACGAGTAGTACCAATGGGGAGTCCGAAACAGTGGGCAAGGCAATGTCATGTCTGTTTCTGGAATAAAGAAGGTCATGTTTTAAATTCCCGCGAAGGTATGAAATCCAACGCTTCTTCCCACAAAAAAAAAAAAAAATGAAACGCAGTACATTAGACGTGCAGGTAGTTCGGCGGAAACGCGACATCCGTTGATGATGTGTGGCAGTGAGCACGGCACCCAAATTGAACAGCATGCGGCGTTATCGTGCTACGTTGTTTTTCAGTCTTTCGCTTCGTCCCTTGTTGAAAGGAAAAAAAAGGACAGTCACTACAAACTACATGCACTTATTTTTAAGGTCGAAGGAGGAACATGAAGTCCATGACTCTGAACCGTAGAGTAAGCAGTTAACATCAGACGCCATACAGACATTCCAATACGTCGCCCGCGACGTGCTGTAAGCTTTGTGCGCGTCGAATGCTCTAGGTTTTGATTTTGTGAAAAAAAAAAAAATAATGATAATAATAACACCCGATTTTCTCGGGGTGAAGGGGCAAGCATAAATGAGGCTTCCTTAATTTCAAAATCTGATATGTCGCTGTGTTATCCCCAGGCTTGAATTTCCCACTGACTGTCAATTCAAAATCCCACTGTGTTAATCAAAAGGCTAATTAGCAATATTTTGTTAATTAGATGTATTTTACCGTGAATTACGCCGCTGTGGCTGAGCGTATAATGCTGATTTTTTTTATTTTAAGACTTAATCTAAAGAACTTTTTTTAAGCTTTGTCTGATACGCTGGTATAAGCCAATACACCTATTTTCAGACATAAGTCACCTGTTTCTCTATATGCGACTGAAGTACAGGGTCCCTGAATATGAAAGGTAATAATCAGTATGTAGAAGAAGACGAAGTTATACGCTATTTTCCTGCAAACATCGAATATTGATTTTGGATAGTACACACCAAAAGCAGTTCTAATTTTCAAACAGGAAAAGTGTGATTGTCACACAGCGTTACTAAATAATAATTTTTTCCAGAAGGGTAGATGCTTGCGCTTGTTGGTTCATCATTCAAGGCACAATATGCTCAGAAAAAATAAGGACAGCGGAGGAGGTCTGTCACGCGCTCGGTAATCACCGGAGGCCATCACCGAGACATGAGAAAAGGGTAGGGGGGGGGGGGGGGGGTCGTTCGATGCCCGGCGTAGCCGGTAAGCAAACGTGGAGAATGACACGAAGACGCGTTGACTTGAAACAAAGATAACAAGACGTTTATAAGCTCAGAACGAGGAATACACAAAACATTTGAGAGCAGCAATTACATTCTAAAAGGCAACGACATGAGTGAAGGAGCAATCTAATTAAATACTTCGAATTACGTATACAGAGTCATGCTTTTCCGGGATGGAAGTAACAATTCAAGTAACGGTAAGGGAAAGAAAGTTCAGAGCAGTTTCGAACATACAATTGACCGGGGAGCGTGGCGGCAGTCCATCACTGAGACGGCGCAGACGGGCGGCACTCGAAGGCGACGGTCCTTCCGGTGCAGCTTGCGGTCTGAGGATGCGATACCGGCGGCGGCGCTCGGGTACCCCCAGGGAGCACGTGGCAGCTATGGTTTCCTTCTTCGGGGGCGAACTGGGCGGACTGACTTTGGGGCCTCGGCGGCTCCTTTTTAAACCCTTGTCGACAATGCCTTGTGCGCAGGGTCGGGGTCCGAAACAAAACACACACATAGAGCGCACAAAATAGTTCACTCATAGAGGAAAGCGCACGTAGACACACCACACTTCAGCACTCCATGCCCGCCATCTTAGGTTTGAAAAACATAACGCACGACAAAAACAACAGTCACGTCGCCAGCGCCACATGGTGCACCACTTCTATATCCTGAACATTGTATTGTACGTCACAGTGAGTTTCTCTCGCATTCTATAAAGAACCTACTTTCAGCACTTCGTGAATGATAGCAAGAATTCTTGCCATGTGAAAACGTTGTTCCAGACGTCTTCAAAACTTATGTTAGCGTTTGGAGTACCTGCATAACATTCGCGAATAATACTGTACAGGACAAAGAGCAAAGCCCCACACGCTTGGCCCAAATCGAACGTTTTACGACTGACGCATGCACGAGAAGCCATTTAATATCAGTTGTAAAAACAGGTGGTTCAGTTAAGGAACCATTTAATTTGATACGTAGGTTCCGACGTAGTGATAAGATGCCACAACTTTGGAAGAGAGGAGATATGGCTGGAAAAGCTGTGCTGCAAAGCTTAGCAGGAGCAAATAGCCGCTTCAGCCAACGACCTTTGGATAGAACTTACGCCGGAGTGTTCACGACGACTGTTACTTCGCTGAAATGAAAGAATGAATTCCAGCTGCTGCTAGACGACTTAAAATACGATATGATTTGGCCCTTTGTATGCGACTAAAAACGGGTTATCTTGAAGTGGCCGTAGTGCAAAGTGGCGGGTTACATTCGCTCATGAAGATAAGGGTTGTTTGATGAAATTTTCCTCTTAATGGTAGTGATCTCAACTCTGGATATGAAGTTTCGAACAACAAACTATCGCCGTTGGTCACTAGCAAATTAAAATATCCGGCTTTTAAAATAGCCTTTTTAGAAGAAGCAAAAGGAAGAGAGGTGTAGGATAGCGGTTCAATAGCACATTATGGGGCGGATGTTTTGACCCTTGCATACGGTGGACATATTGCTTCTATCATCCTAACTTGCACCCCCGGTTAGCCCCTTAACTTCTCTCTTTTATTTTCAGGGTCTAGGTTTCCTGGCCTAATCGGCACTCCAAGTTTGCACAAGGAAATTTTTCTTGAACGACGAAACGAGGCTTGCTCGCAAAAACGGTGCAGTGAACCCTTGTGTGAATGACGAGGCGCCTGCGTATGCTCATTGATGACTATATATATATATATATATATATATATATATATATATATATATATATATATATATATATATATATATATATATATATAAAGAGGATGTCACACAACTTTTCCGATTATCTATTTTATTCTAACAACAGTTTCGGACGGTGGACCGTCCGAAACTGTTTAGAATAAAATAGATAATTGGGAAAGTTGTGGCATCCTGTTTGAATTTAACTCTGGTCCATCTGTCACAAGCAAATATATATATAGATATATATATGTGTGTGTGTGCGTGTGTGTGTGTGTTCAGTAAGAACTGGTTACAGTCTAACGGATGCCAATTGTGTATCGTATTCTTTGTGTCCGTGTGTTTTTTACCGCTAACAAAATGATTCCAGAAAGCCATTACCAACTAGCCTAACTTGAAGTTTTAATAAATCTTCCTAAGAAACGGGCAAGCATTGTGAGTGAGTTGTCAACGCTTGGATCAAACAGTTAAAAATGTCAGGTCCTTTGCCAGGCACAACACCATGATGGGGACCGCCCGGGGCGGAAGCCCCGAAAACCTCAGGCGTCCATCGGGTTCACTGCGAAATCCGTGGTGGCAGCTGCTAACAGCAGGACGACATGTTGCGCCGATGGGCCAGTGAGGCGTTCCGCTATCGGACAACCATAAGTCCGCCTAGTGCGGCAGAAGCCCATTACATGGCCCTCTTTTTTCGTCCATGACCCCTTTTCCAAGCATTTCACCCAATAAGAGCCAAGCACCGGGCCGAGGGAAATGTTATAACCATTGAAATATCGGTGGGTTCCCGGCGGAACAAGGGATCGAGCCTGGTACCTCCCGATTGCGAGGCGGATGCTCTACCACAAAGCCATCGTGCCGGTTTCGATATGATAAGAGTGCCGTTTTTTTATGCGGCTGGACTTGCTGCAAATAAACTGAGTAGGAGCTGAACTGAACTTGCAGGGAGGCCAGCTACAGGAAAGCCACTCAGGAAAAGTATCAGACACCTCGTGACTCTGAGAGGCGAGGTAATGGTTAAGCATATATTAGGATCAAACGCAGTTGAAAGGACGACTATGCATAGCGTTCAGTACGTCGATAGCCGCTTTCATGGGGAGTACCTTTGGGCGCTCTTGCTTGCCTCGAATATCGTCAAGTAGATAGAATTAGATTCCTATCGAACCTTTGAGTGTGGCACTCCCGTAGAATAGAAAGAAGAGAGAATGCTGTTTTTCCCCGCTCCCTTTTCTCTCTCGAGCGCCCTGACGTGTCTAGAATAGCGCTAAAAGGTTCCGCTTATATGCGCCATATTTAACGAGCAATGTGGATTTGGTGAATTGCTGTTTTCTTGCACCTGACCTGCTTTTGTTTTGTATATCTCGAGAGACGTTTATAAATCTAAAGTATTCTTTGCTCATATAAGTGACGTGAACAGGGAGTGTGCGCCAAAAATGCGTGCGCACGAACTGACACTAAGCAAAAGATTGTGTCATCACCAGTAATCGAGCCACCATTTTCCTGATCCTCAGCCGAGCGCGCAAACGACTACGCCACGCTGACTGCCTACGGAAGCGTTTGCAATTGCCTTGTCTAGCGTAAGGATGCCAAAGGGGGCTGAGGAAAAGAGCAACAGGGATAGTAAGTAACAAAAAAAGATACGAAATGAACAAACACCCAACAGACCTGTCCCACAGTATAGGTTATGACGGGCAACGAAAGCGTTTCGAAAAATGCTCATGCAAAATTCAAAAGAAAACAAAATAATACAAAGATAATAAATCGACCGTTAGACAGACGCGTTGCGTCATCTAGCGAGGTTGGCACAACGCCACAGGACATCAAATGAGCGGAAGAGAGGAAGTTTTTGGCATTTCCATCTCTTAAGTAGTCTTAAAGGAGTATAGACACCAAACTTTGGTGGCATTTTTCTTCTTGTTAATGATGGGCAAGTTACTGCTGTATAACAGTCCGCACGCATTTTTCGCTTACGACCGCTCAATAATTTATAACTGAATTTCCTTTTCTCGCCAGTTTCGGTTTCGTTATCCGAGAGATGGCTTTGACGTCACAATAATGTCTGGATGCGCGGTATGAAAAAACAGCGATATAATCGCTCATTCTTCACTTGTAAGGACTCCTGTTCTTGAAGCAGGCTGGCTTTATCATTGTAGCGAATTCAAATGACACAGCAATGATTATATCGCTGTATTTTCATTCCTCACGTGACCTAGACTTGACGGTGACGTCACAGCCATCATTCGGCCAGTTCGGCTGTTGAAACCGAAACAGGTGAGAAACAAAATTTGATTATAAATTATTCAGCAGTTGTTCGCGAATGTGACGTGGTGATCCGTGTCCTAGGCATCATTACAAATGATAAAACAGGAACACAAAAATGAGGTGTCTATAGTCCTTTAAAATCGTCTAAATACTTGTCATATTCTACGTTTCGCCAGTTATTCATTTTGGTGTCATAATTCAAGTTCTAACGTGTCATCTCAAGGAGAGTCGCTAGGCATATGCACAATTGATTTGCGTGTGATGGTACTGCTGATACTGGTGCGAGTTACACACTAAAGCTCAATGCCGCATAAAATGGCCACTGCCTGCTTGAAACAGTCGCTGGCTTTTGATAGAGCGACTGTCCCGGACACGTGGTGGCATATATTTTGCTCGCTCTCCGAACCCAGAGTAATTATCGTTCAACTATAGCTGTACATGGTTGACGTTAATGGGTAATCACAATTACAAAGAGCCGTCACCCGCCTGGCGGGAGTCCCGCACACACAAAACATCCGCATTAATCTGCTGCTACAAACGTTGGTCTTCAGGTTCGATACGCGCGATGCACTCCGCCTTTTTCTCTCAGCCCAAAAGTTCATGCTCAGACTGTCCGAAAGCGAAATTTGTAACTTCGCGAGTTCACAGTAGCGCACAGTCGCGCTGGGCTCCCCTTTGCAGGACGAGAGAGGACGTGGTAACAGAAAGAAAGAAAGAAAGAAAGAAAGAAAGAAAGAAAGAAAGAAAGAAAGAAAGAAAGAAAGAAAGAAAGAAAGAAAGAAAGAAAGAAAGAAAGAAAGAAAGAAAGAAAGCGAACAGAAGCTTTGAGAATTGGCGTCCCTTGGAATGGGCCGCGAGCGGTTATGGTCCTAGGAAGAGTCGAACGAGAGCAGACGCCAGTGCTCGGAGACACTTCCGCCTCTCATTGCGCGGCGTCCGGTCGCCGTGTGTTACGTGAGGCGGTCGCGCGCATTTGCGTGGCGCGCAAACCCTGTCCGTCACGAGCACCGTAAAATTCGCCTGAGTGGGAAGGAAGGGAAGGAAGAAAGAATGCCCGCGGAAGTTGTCTTGCGCAATTCCGCCGTACACTCCACCGCCGCACGCGCGCTATGGCCAGGCGGAAGGAAAGAGAAGAACAAAAATATCAACAGAGGAGGAAAGACGAAGAGGCACGTGCCGAACGTTATAGACGAGAAGAAATGGACGCTGCCAAGCTCCGCAGTTGCGTGCAGCGCACCGAAACCGAGCAGCGCGTGGATATCCGCTACTTCGCTCCAGATGGGGAACGAGCGTACATTATTAGGATTAAGTAGCACGGTTCCCGTACAGTGCATGCATATTCGTTTCGCTCTAGATGAGAAAGAAAATTAAGGAAATCCTGGCTGTATGAGCTCCTCAAGCTCTCTCCTTTGCTTACCCCAGGTTCCACCCTTTCGCCCGCTCTCTACGCTCCGAATTCAGGTTAGGCCACATTGAAGGCAGGCATGACTCGCGGAGCCTGCACTGTCATAAAACAAGAAGGGGAACGACTGAAAGTAGACCGCCGAACGTCGTTGTCGAGTCTGCACACCTCTCAGCAGTTAGCGCGAACATTAAAAAAAAAAAAGGAAAGAAAAAGAATAAGCTAATCGGCCCTCTGTAATCACACGAACGGTGGACTGTGCTTATCATTTCCTTTTTTTTTTTCTTGCTCCAGGGCTGTCGTGCACATCAGAAGGCAAACAGAAAGAGCACCTAATTGGCCTGAGAAAGGGCTGCCTAAACATTCGCTCAACGTCGCACCATTCGTTCTTCGAGGTGCTCTTAGGCGACTGCGATGGGAAGTGGGTGCCTCTTGGAAAAGCACTCTCGTAGCGGCAAGCATTTGATGGCGGCATGAAGCTCATTAGGACTGCTAATGGTTGCTCACCCATTATTTGAGGGCAAAACGAACATTAATTCCAAACCACAGCTGAGGAGAAAAAAAATATCAACGCGCGTATGGTGGTTTCTGCCATTTCCTTTGCTGCACCATGCCATATTTTAGCACCGAAAAAACATCTGTATGTCTCCGACGGTCCTGTTGGAAGCGAAGGCTCACTTGGGATATGGCTCACGCGGGACGCGAACAAGGTTTAGACAGCGCCTTCAGAAATGTAGCTAAGAGAAGGATTGCTTCCATGGAGTCCTACCAGTTAATCATTCGATGACGTCTCATCAATTAATAAGCTAAAGCTCCATATAGAATGAACGATGATGTGCAGCGGGGAGCTCAAGAATACCCGAAAGGATTACCCCGATTATCATCCAGACTTAATAGTGAGGAAACACAGCGTACTACTCGGTGGTCAGTGACATTCCGCTAAATGTTGCACAGAAACGACAACTCGACTTATACTCACCCCCTTCCTGCTCTTTCCTTTTCCTGCAGCCATGTTTGATGCTACCGCCGCTGATTGGCTCTGTAACCCATCGGGAGATAGAGAGAGTATAAAAAGGAGGATGGCTATAGGGGCGCTCCCCGTGGTGCGTGGCCTTGTTTGATGACTGGACGCGCATATATCCTTGAATTCGTGGCACTTCCGCATGACCCCTTCCGAGACGGCGCTGACAGCCGCGCATCACCGCAGCGCTTGCAGTTTGCGCTCATCGTGCGCTTTACGGCCCGTGTAGCAGGTTGTACATAGCGCGGCCGCTTGTGCCAGCTGTACGAGATGTGCGTATGTTGTTTGTGTGTGTGTGTACACTTACATTACTCTAGCTGCCGGTTCTTCCTGTATTGACTCTACATGAAGGGGGGTGGTTGAAGTAGGGGGCGCAGTCGTGAGCAAACTCCGGTAGACAATGCGCCTGCGGCGCTACTACTGCAGTCAATATATGTCTATGCTGGCCCTATTATTACTTTGCTAACTTCTAGGTCGTGCATCGTGTTTGACCCGGAAACGCGAGTGGATTCCATGACGCCCCCGGTGCACCAGTCGATTTTTTTTTAGAATGCTCTGTTTCGGGGCTAAAGGCCGCGTTAGGGTAGACTCAGACTGGGCCCTAAGGGTTATCAGGGGACATTAATCGATGCTGCTAATATAAAATATAAGACTCGCCTGCAGATTGGCGGATACCGGTCGTACAGCCCAGCTTCTTTGTCTCCGCTCTCGCCCGATTTCTTCTTGCTATGTGGCAACAAGGTTTCCGTGTAATCGGACTTCCTTGCCGGAGGAAAGGCGTATCGGTGAGTATCGGCATGTAGAGTACACAACTGCTCACAGGGCACAATTTTGCCGCTGTAATTTATTTTTCGAGCATCTAACGTGCATTTAATTAGACTCACCTGTGCGATGAGTCACTCGAGCTAACCGTTTTAGCCAGCGTAAATGCATTCTAGGCTTCGAGCAAGGAGGCAGATTTAATAAAGATTATTTTTTCTGCTCGCACTCCGTTCCTCGAAAATGTTTTAGTCGACTGAATATAGATGCTGGCATACAATTTCAATAAAATATGGTCTGTCAGAGATCGCGAGCCGGGTGGTTTAAGGATGAACTGGCTGCAGAAAAACTGAAAATATCTTGCCATTTACCACGTGCACCCTGCATTTTCCTTGGGTGGAAGCTTTGCGCTGGCCTGGTCCTCTGTGGTTGAGATATTCGGAAAAAGGTGTCTTTTTGGTGCCACTACATGCAGTCCGAATATCTCTGCTCTGATGCCGTTTGGCCGCCCTGCACGTGCGTTTAAGAAATTCAAATAATAATCATCTATGCAACTTACATCGGTCCACTGGAGCAATTCATTTGTATCAGCAGCGCGCACATAATCAGGGGAAAAGAAGGAGATAGGACTGGAGGGGAATCTCTCAGTTCATAAGAACAAAAAATCGGATTGCCTAATCAATACCCGAGCAGTTCGAGATATGCGAGGAATTTCGAGAAAAGCGTCGTACAGAACATGAAGGGAAAATACGAGTGCCATAACTTTCATTGCGGCGGTCCCATTCCAAAGATATTTGCGTAATTTTTTTTCGCAATCCCGAGAACGTGCACAAAATGGGAAATCCTCGTACAAGAGCGGCTATTTTTAACTTCCCCTCAGAAAGCAGTACATTAATGGCCTTTCAAATGGCGCGTGCAATTTCTCGCAGACGAAATTAACGCAAAAAAATAATTCGTACACTTCATCTCGGCGGATTACGTGCTTCTGTTTAAAATGGCTTTTAAAAACAGCTTTTTCCCCAGACCTGCACTCGAATGGAATTTGCTTTAATTTCTCATATTCTTTTTCTGTCCGGTGATATTGCAAGATAACCGGAACGTCACCTCCTTGTTTAGTGTTTTTGTCGTTTTATATTATAATGCCTGTTTTTTTTATTCGCTTCTGACTGAGTTTTTTTTTTCTCTCTGCTAATGTTATCTGCACATGCTTGCCCTTTCATGCCTTGAGCATTGTTTGATTGTGCCCCACCTGATAAGACCATACATGGTCTACAGTACTTGAAATTAAAAAAAAAAAAGATATAAATAAACGTTACAGAAGAAACATGCAAAACCAATCTCAGTCAAAGAACGTGCGCTATTTCTATATGCTGGCTGCAGCACCCTAAATTAAACAGGATTATAGATTATAGACATCATGGAGTACAAATTACTTTCTGTCGCTTATTAATGACCGGTATAAGTGATTAGCAGGTTGGAGTGAGCGCTACACCAATAGCGAAGTGCAGCCCGGATTGGGACTTTCATATCAGGTTAGTTTAAAGCAATATTATTTACCGGGACGTGCGCGTCCACTTTCTGAAAGGTCTTTCCAGGGTGTGCATTAATGAGCCGTACTGCTTCATCGCTGCGCAGTGGTCACGCATTGCGATTCCTGGCATCTAGTAACACACCCACATGGAGAGGCATTCGGAGAACTGTCACATCCTCATCACCCGAGGGCACGCATGTTGGTCATTCTGCACGCTTGCACACGTAGCACTGGGTAACCGGACTGAAGCACACTCTGGTCGCCAGTAGCAGCGTTCTCTCTAACACAGAATTCGATCTCTCGGTCGCACTACTTCTGCCAACGATTTTACCCCAAACTTCCACCCTCTCCGCATGGCTATTAGCGTCGTAATGTGGTTCCTCGGCGCCCACTCATGCCAAATCTGGAAGGACACGTTTTGTCAGCCTAGGTGAACTCCCGAAAAGGCAATGCCCACGAGTGCATTACAAGGCGGTGCGGAGCTTACGTACATCTACTCTGGGACTTCGACACGAATTCCACGCAGAGTGAACTTTAATTTTGTCCTCAACACAAGTAAATTCCCGCGCAGATGTGTTGAAAGGGAGTCGCAACGTTACTAAAACTTGGCCTTTCGCACGGATGGTCTTCAGTACTTCACGATGGTCGGCTTCGGCTTACGCTCGCACGTAGGCCACGGGGGAAGGACGGTCGGTCCATATTCCCGAACAACACGCGCCGTGCGCATGTACCACGGTCCTTTCGCTCTGTCACCGGGCGTGTTGTCGCCCGCTGGGGACTGGGGAATAATTTATGCCCCATCTTAGGCGCTCCCCTTTCCTGCAGACTGGCAGAGACAGGAAACGAGCATTAGGCGCCCGCGAATCGACGAGGGTCTTCTCAAATCTCCGACCATCGGCTGGTCACTCGGGCATGTAGACGTGTCCCGTGCGCCCAACACGTGGGGGCGTTGGTGCGCCCGTCGTCGATGTTTGTGCCTGCTTGCTGCTACTTTCCCCAGAGAACTAGAACGAAGACAATAAGAGACGTGCCACGAACACATAATGCGTGCTATTTCACGGCAGCGCAGCCGTAGCCAACGTGTGTGACTGGAAGCCCATTGACACCTGTCAGTCTCGAGATGGCCACAGGCATGCACCATGGTGGGTCGGCGCGCGAGCAAACAGGAACGGGAAAGAAGAAACAAGGGGGCAAAATGGGGGGTGGCGGGTGCGGAAGTATTGAAGTGGCACTGCCGGAACGCTCTCGCTTCCGGTCTGTTACTTCGCAGCGCAATCTGGCATGGACTCGCTCCGCCGCCACCGCCAACGCGCGAGCTCCCACTCGGGGGACCGAGGTCATCTTCCGAGACTCCGCCTTCGTTGTGCTCTTCGGGTTCTCAGCCCCGAAACCAAGGGCTTCTGCCTGCTACCAGCGCGGGTCAGTGAACCCTCGAATACCATTCGGCGCTAACCCCTCTTTTCTCTACTCATTCTTGCTCGCCTTGCTTCCTCGTTTTTCTCGATTCGACCCGCGCACTCTGCAATAAAAGAGTTCCCCATTTTGCTCGCACCTATAAGATGCCATACTAGCTATCACCTTCTTTTGCGCTAGAAAACTAGGCTTCACTAGTACGCAGTTCACCCTGAATGGCGGCCAGTTGCGTTGACCGAATTGTATAGCCGGTTGCCGCCATTAACTACGCACCTCAAATTAAAGCCAGGCTGCCGACTACGTGCGGTGGGTGTCACTGACCAAGGAGAGCTGGAAACAAGGAGAGACTCCGGAACCAGAAGAGGAGGAGGAGGGAGCTGGGTGCTCAGCAAATTTCCTTAGGGGTAACGTAAATTTAAATTGATGTAGATCAATTTTCCACGAGCACAACCAGTTCTAATTAACTCGAAGGGAGGAATTAGCGAGGCTAGTAGGTGCATCTTGAAGCAAAAAAAAAAAAAAAAGGAACAACAGCGCAAAGCCTATACGACATAAAGGAAGAGACACAGGTACTGGCATTGCTCCGAGTTGTGGCCCGGCCGCTAGCAAAGGAGAGAAGGGGCGGGGGCAAGCATAAAATTAATCCGGCTGACATTGATGGTACTGTGACAGGAACGTCACTGGTACCTCTGGCGTGGAGTTGTGTCCGAACAAGCAAAGATGTGAAGTTGCGGGGAACAGAAGGTGTCTGTGCGCAATTTTGGGGTATCTGTGTGCAAAGGGCGATTGATAGGCGTGAATGTCAACCTTGAGTCTTCGTCTGGGTAGCGTTTGATGTTTAAAGGAGCTTTGTTCCCACCAGCGCCTCACTTGATTTTGTTAAAACCCAAATCGAAACTAAAGTAAGAATTGTACTTGCGCCTGCCAATGGCGAGGGGATACTTTGCGATTGGCGACGGACTCGGGGGAAAGGTTGTGTGCTATTCACAGAAGGTCTAAAAGCGCAGCCTTCGAAGTTCGAATACAGAGAGGTGCCAGCAAATATGTCCTGCACGTTAAACAAAGCACGCGCCTTCCCTTCAGAATACTCGAGGCAAATTTTTTCTTTCCGTGGATCTGCATACCGTATCTATAAAACGACCAGTGTCCGTATCTCAAGGAAATGTTGACGTCAAGACAATTTTAACGCGATAACATTATGAGTCCCACTCAGCGCATAATCCAGCGTCATATTTACTGTTGGCTTTGTGTAGAGAAAGTCTGCACTCACCGAGAGGGTCGTGACGTCACACGGAACTGAATGTGATTAAAACATCAAATTCATTGTCATTATGAAGCCGCAACACGAGTGAAACGTCATAATGACACTTTAGAATATAAAATGCGTCAAACGAACTGAGGAAAAAATGCACCGCTTTTCGGCTAAAATTTTATTGTCGGGAGAAAGTGGTGTTGCGCAGGTTTCGCTCCTATATCATCTAGTTTTGTGTGGTTGGCAAAAACGAGACACTCGCTTATCAGTAAATAAATATCTACTTTATTAATTGGCTGCAGCGCTATGCCACTGAACTTGCCGTCGCTTCGGCAATGCGTTGCGCTATGCAGCTGTTATGCATTGTTATGCGTAGCATATCAGCGCGTTGCTCTGCAAGTACTCCTCAAGCAAGACAGTATTTTGCTCGGGTAGTGGATTCCGGACTAGAGCTTAAGCCCTAAAATGGCAGTCTAAAACCCTACAGATAGCAGTCGGCAATCGCAGTATAAAACCCTAAAGATGGCAGTCGAGCCACCACCACCGCCTGCGCGACCCTTGAGTCGTGAGTCAGACACGCTGCTCCTGCGCCGTCAGCGCATGTGCATTGGACTCGCTGAAAGGGGAGGTCTTACGTCTGCCTCGTGGGGAGCATGAAAAAAAAAAAACGTACAAAATTAAAATACAAAATATAGTCCCTTTGTGTGACATGATATACGAAGAGGATCCCAGGCCGCTGCAGTGACTCATAAATGCTATCGCGGCTACTCATAAGGCGCGACTACAGTGTCCCTCGATTTTTGTTTATCTCTCAGGAATTAGGACATGAAGAATGTAAAGATGTGCAGTCGTGCGTAGGAAAACAGGCATTTGCTATTTTACTTCGACTCCTTTTTTTTTTTTTTTTTCTTGTCGTCGCTTTCCCCATCATAGGCGTCTACTCTCGGAGCAAAGCTGCTCAGTCGAGGCCCGCTGTGGCTTCTTCACGGGATCGCGAAGACTTGACTGGGAGCGCCAAGTGCGGAAAACGCCTCTCTGGGCGCGGGTTATGCGCCAAGCAAATTCGCCGAGCAAATTCGCCGCCGTCGATGGCGGGAGGGCGGGACAAATGTCATTCCCACGGCAGCGACTAATTTGGAAATGGGAGCGTACGCCGGGCTTGTCTCCGGCGCGTTTTTCCTCCCCCCCCCCCCCCCCCCCCCCAATCCTGACCGAGCGCTGCACGCTACTCGGCATCGCGAAAGATGCAGTCCGCGGATACACAGCCAAGTCGAAATGAGCGTGTCTACTTTGGACGTGCCCGTGCATTAGCGGGCAAGAACAAAAGACGGGCGGAAAAAGACACGCAACCGACCCATCGCGTTGTTGAGCGCGTAGCCAAACTTGCCACTGTTGGAAATCACACGAGGGTGGGTTCGTGCTCACCGCGTGCTCACCGCTGTCGTGACGTCGTCGTCTTTCTCTGTCAGAAGTCGGAATGTTTCTGTCGTCGCCGGACACGCATTCCGCCCGAAACGCCAAGAACTCAGAGCTTAAGCTGGCCAAGGTGAACGCCACGCCACTTCCGTTATCACGCAGCCGGCTATCACGATTAGTGACGTCAAAGGGTAGGATCCAGTCAGCAACCATCTTTGCTAAAAGCAGATTAGAGAAATCCCCTCTTGACTGGCAGCGTGTACTAAGTGAACAAGGAATTATGGGAAATACAACGTAGGTCACAAAAGAACAATGGTGTTTTCGGTAGCATGATCATCGCCCGGTGAGGTAAACGCCGCGTGGTCTCCACAAAGCACCGCGCACCTGTTTATTCGTAAATAATCGCCCTCTTTAAATCATACGATGTATGGATGAAAAGCGACCTATACCACGCGATATGTAGTGAGTGAGGAGGCGAAATGTATAAGCCGAAGCGCTGCCCACGATCTCGCACTGTACACAGAAAGACTCGCATTGCGTTCATCGTTTGCTGTCCTTTACGCGGCCATATGAGGTAACCAGCCTAAGGCTTGAAGGCGATAGGCGACCAGGAAACGCGTAGCCTACCCGCACTGTAGTGGTTATCCTGGCACGGCCGCCTGTGAGCAGCTACGGGTAAAGGGCTCAAATTGAGTTTGCCGCAGAAAATATTAGGCTATGCGCGCTCTTTAGTTGTGCGCCGGTGACTTCTCTGATTCAATTCCGTAGCTAAATATGGTCGCAAATAAGAATTACTTTCGTTCCTCGCTTTGTAAAAAGCTGCTAGAGCCTGATTTCTCTTTCCTCTTTTGTGCTTACGCTGCCAGGGTTATCCTGAGAAATACAAGTAGTGTGTGAGAAAACGTGGCGGTCACCGTTTCTTCTCGTTGGCGCATAACGCTCTACACGCATAGTTGTAACCAGGCTGCACGCAGGCTCCATTTGCTGCGCCATTTGACAATATTATTTGGGCGCCTATTGAGTCCGGAATTTAGGAATTTAGTCGATCCGAAGGCGAAATTAGGCAAACAATCGGAATGTTGTCACGCGTAACAACATGAGTATAGCGTCGTTGGCGGCAGGAGCTTTTAAGATGGCCCTCCTCTTCTGTAGCAGCATTGTTTGTGTGATTGACGTCCGCCATTTTATATAAATGGTAGCAACGTAAATATCGGCGGCACTCGATGCGTATCTGTGTTGACGTGAACGCAGTTACAAAGAATAGCGAAAGAACAGGCCGCGGATCTGTTACTCGAAATGATTAAAGCGAAAACCTCTGCTTTTATAAATGGCCATATCCTTTCCCCTCTTTAAAAGAAAAAAGTGATACGAATGAGTAAACGTCGCCAAGAGCAACAATGGGTGTTTCGATAACTTGTCTCACTCTACAAGTTTGCATTTCGGAACAAGCTGCAACATTTAGGAAAACAGTGTGTTTGTTTAGATAGTAGTGTCAGGCAGGAGAATGGGAAGAGCGAAAAAATTAGAGGGTCCCTTAGATGTTTCTTAAGAGGAGAATGACTAAAGCCTATACCCTTCCTCTTCCTATCATTTGCATCTCATTGTTTACCTTTTATCGGCGTTCATTGCAGTGCCACATGTAATTATAATTGGTTTACAGGAAAGGAAAGGCGCAGTATCTGTCACACTTTCACCGACAAGTGTGCGTTTGGGCAGTACACCATCGCTCCTGTCGCGCGACGTTCCTTGGCGCGCGTTCAATTGAGGGATTGCAGATGGCAGGAAAGCTAGACAAGATGAGACTTCTGGTTGGTCGCTTCGAATTTGGCGACTGGTGACGTCACTTCTCTGTGGACCAATCAGGTGCGCCTCTCGCGCGGACAGCTTTTGCCGACGACAGCATGAGCCATTAATGGATTTTGCCCTAAAAATCTCAGAAAGACTTAGGGCGGGCAATGCGCACCTCTAGACAGCACCCGCTGGCCATATTCTTCTACTCCGCAGCAGGCATTCTGCATTTTAGGTATGCGTAAATGGCTCATGCGCGGGCTCCAAAAATTGCCCGCATATTGTTGCGGCTAGAGTGCCTAGCGATTTCTTGGTCCGACCGTTCAGAAGCACTTCAGTCCGAAATCACCCGCTTCGAGTCACACAACTGCGAAGGCAAGCGGGCGGCACCACCAGCGGAAGCAGGCGACGTGTCGCTGGGCAGGAATGCGCGCGCTGAGCGAGGAAAAAAACAACCGGTGTGCTGCGCTCTTACTTTCTTATTTATTTACCTTGTTTCCCATTATGCAACGCGGCTGACTGGCTTCATTCGCCGCCCGAAGCACGCCAGTTCCAATACATGCCTGGCGAGTGCACCTCCGAGATACGCAGTGGAGGAAGTTTGGGGAAACGTCGACAGAGCAGCCCGCAACCGACGCGCGGGCGGAAAAGAGATGACAGGGCCGCCCATCGCGTGTAAGCTTCAGCCGCGCTCATTCAAGCAGCACGGCGCGCGTCCTCTTCCCGGACATTTCGACGTGCCCACTATCGCGTTGCCATCTAGATTATGGTTCGGAAACACGAGAACTCCCGCCTGGGGACGCGCTTGTTGGACTTGCTTTTTTTTTTTTTTTTCTTATCGGCCTTGCTCTCATCGTCAAACGAGAGAAAACGAAAGCTCTGCGAACTGGGCGGCGTGAAAGCGAAGTGGCGGCATGGGACGGCACCAATGCAAGCATGGATGCAAGTGCATCGCTCATCGGCACAGGCCGGGAAAGACGAGGGCGTTGCTGCGATCGCTTTGCGACAGATAGCAGTGTGTCAGGGTGGCATGTTCGTATGCGAACTGGGAACACCTGTGAGATGAATTTATGCAGACGCCAAAGCAGAGTAGGCCGGCATGTTCTGGGATGGTATGCGGCAATACGTTGTCATCCCATCATCAACGTCGTTTACTGAAGTGGGTGAGGAGATATGGAAATTTATGGGTGTTTTGGCCCGTGCTGAGTGGTGTGAGTCCAATCAGATCGTTGTTTGATGTGACGCTAAGGTAGCAGCGAGGAAGATACGTCAACATAGCATCTTAACTATGATTTCCTATTCGGGGCTAGAGTGCGTGCGCTTGACGGCGAACCTAACTTGACACTTTGCATGCCGACGCTCGAAGTACAGCTGCGCGCGGACTTGACACGATCGAATGATCGAGAGCATGGTTCGGAAGGATTGGACTGACCATGTCTGCGGCGGCTGACGGTAAGTGCCCCGCATTTCAACTTCACTGCTTTTCAATACGAGCCCGATCACATGGTTAAGGGGCCGTTTTTGCGCGATAAGATAGCTGCAACGCGTTATATGGGCGAGGCGGCGTCGGATTGAAGCTCAGCTTTTCGTGGCTACGCAAGCGGAAGCCGAAGAAAAAACGCGGTGAAGGCTGCGCGACGACGACCATGCAGCGAACTTTCCTTACAGGTGTGGCCGCAGGCTTCGTGGTGCCTTGCGGTCACATGACATTAAATGAGAGGATTTGTGGCGAATAAGGGAAAGAGAGATGAACACCCGAAGACACTAATTGTTATGACGTGAAACATGGTGTGGGCGCATTGTGCGTGCATGTTCCATCTTGGTGCGAAGGACCGCTTCTCCGGTCTTCCTCTGTCGCGTGCACCGCAACAATGCGTGCTTGTTGCAGTACTTTTATTCAAACTAAAATCAAGTAAAATGGAGGTAAATTATAAGTGTCGGCCACGGTAACTCCTATCCTAAGTACCTGAGCTGCAGTTGAAGAAGGGGGAAGATTAGGAGACAAATAACAGTTACAAAAAAGAGCGATACAGGATGGTGTGAAAGAAAATGTGCAAACTGCGGGTGCGCGAGTGCGGGTGCGCGTGTACACATTCAGCAAGAATGACGCGAGTGTGGTCTTACGTGCTATGTGCACTGCCGCGAAGTGCACCCGGAAATTAAGAGGTGCCTTCTAAAAGCACGCGAGTAGCACGCGCGCTCAGTATACTTAAACCAACGCCACATCTGAGTGAAAATTTGGAAAGCATTGCTAATCCAACGGCGCACTATGAAGTGTTTCAGGCAACCCTTGATTGATTCAATGTCGTCATTATATGTCGGTTAATTGCTTCTTGTGACTTGTAAGCACTAAACAATCGGGGCCCGTTCTTCCCATCTGTACTCTGCCGCTTGGAGGCTGTCGGCAGGGGCTGCACTCGACGAATCAGATGACTGAGCATTTTTCTCCCAGAATATCGTGTCTTGAGAGGCAGCGCCTCCCGTGCTGCATGCGTGATGATCTGCGTTGGCAATTTTTTTTTCATCAACTAAATAATAGACGTTTCTGCATGCTTGTCCTACTTGACAGACATTTCTCATCACATCTCAAAGCTTATTCGCCCTTCCGCTGTCCAAAAACATTATGAAAATGACGCGCTTGCTAGCGCCGATTTTGCACGAAAGCTTATCATACAAAAGAAACGTAAATGAGCCCTTAGCGATTTCATTACGTCGGCAGCCTGCACAAATATAGCGCTTTGAACGGCTAAACTCACAGCAAAACCGTTTCAGTAACAAGAGCACAACAAAGCGCGAATGCCATCGAGAGCGTGCGGTTCTGAACTTGATGCGTGCACTGGTCACACGCAAACGAATTCAGCGCTTGTGTTGGCACCTCCTTTCTCCCTGTCGTCTGTTTGGCGCGCTTTTTAATATGAGATTTCGCATTCTTCACTCTGTTCGCCGTGTACTCTGTTCACTATACGACGGTAGTTGCGCAATGAGACGGCCAAATAGAGTCTCTTGAGAGCTCTTCCATACACGCGACTCACGACAGCTGCGTAAATCAGCCAGTGACGGTGTCACGGGTTCATTGCATGTATTTGCGTAATTTGGTGGGTTACAAGAGCGGTTTTTCGTTAAAATGAAGCGCATTTGCTATCGCGTGACGCTAACGTATCAATCTAACTTGACTTAGCGTTTCCCTCAAGTGTCCATTTATTTGATACACTTTCCTTCCGGGTGTGCCAGCGCAGACAGCGGGACGGCAGCGGCAAGAAACCGTTTCGTAACACGCTTCGCAAGCACCCGCTACTGCGACCGTAAGCCACAAAAATGCTAAGTTTCGCTGCCTATGCAAACGCAGTCATTAAATGGGGGCGCAATATTTAGACGTTTGAGCTTAAACTGGACATTAAAAAGACCAAGATCATGGCGTCTTGCCCTATCAAGTCCTGGAGCAAAAAGGGACAAGAAGTGGAAGCTGTGGCAGATTTTCTCTTCTTGGGCTCCAAGATTACCTCGGAAGGAGACTGCAGCCAAGAAATTAGGAGACGCCTGCTTCTGGGAAAGAGAGCCATGGCTAGCCTTGACCGCCTAGTAAAGAGCAGAGAGATTAGTCTGCCAACCAAGATCCGTATAACTCGTGTTATGGTCTTTCCAGTTGTGATGTATGAATGCGAGAGTTGGACTGTGAAGAAGGTTGACCGCCGAAGAATTGACGCGTCTGAATTGTGGTGCTGGCGGAGACTCTTGAGAGTTGGTTGGACTGTCAGAAGATCAAATCAGTCGATATTGTCGACCATAAACCCTGGCTGCTCATTGGAAGGTCAAATTCTTAAGGTAAAGCTCAGCTATTTTTTTTTTTGTCATCTGTTGAGAAGAGAGGAGTCGCTGGAGAAAGAGTTGATGTTGGGAAAGATTGAGGGTCACCGGAGAAGGGGTAGGCAGCGAATGCGATGGTTAGATGGCATCCTCGAGGCGTTGCAGATGCAATTATGTGATGTTAGAAAGATAGTGAGAGACCGTAAAGCGTGGCGTGATATGGTCCATAGGGTCACGAAGAGTCAGACACGACTGAACGACTGAACTGAACTGAGCTGAATATTTAGCATCTTGCTTTTTGTTTAAACGCTGTACTTGACTCATAAAACAAGGCATATTAGCAATTAGTCTTGGGACGCAGCATTTAAAAAAAACAGTTTGATAATTTCAGTACATCAGTGCTTGTCCACCTGCCAACAAACCACGCTGTCACCGCTATTGACCGCATTTGGGCTTCGTCTTCGCCACCTCTTTCAACCCGCCTCAAGCGGCTTCTGTATACACCGCCGCTGTGGCGGAGTGTCTACTGCGCTCGACTACTGTGTCCAAAGATGCGGGATCGAATCCTGGCCGCGGTGGCCGTTTTTCTGTAGAGACGAAAACCAAGGCGCCCGTGTGCAGTGCAATGTCAGTGCACACTGAAGACCCTCAGGCGGTCGTAATTTCCGGAGCCTTCCACTACGGCGTTTCTCATAGCCCTTAGGGACGTTAAACCCCACAAACCAAACCAGTCTCTGTATATGCATAGGTCCCCCAAAAGTAAAATGTGCCACGTGCATGTGGTGGATAAATATTGTTTCTCAGCACGCTCTCTCCAGGAGGGGAAGCGCATGCAGACAGCAAGGTTCCGGTGCGACCGTCCCGCAGTTTCGATGCTATAGTCATGGCCGACACGTGCGCAGCCGCAAATCCAACAGTACACACCAAGCGCACATTTCACGCTTGGTTCTGGGATTTATGTCCTGCACGCATTGTGTCCAAATAGTAGCTCTTTGCCGGCCCGCGCGGTTTAGCTCGTCACGAACGCCACCACTTTGGTAGCGCGTACTCGCGTGCAAGACTTGGTTCGCATTTCGCCTCGCGATAGTTTTTCAAGCACGGCTTCCCAGCGATAAATACTTGCTTGAGGCAATAAAATCTCTTCTGACGAACAGTGCTGGAAGCAGAGCGGATGTATATCGACACGGGAGAGCGGGAGAGCTGCCAAACCCGCGACGTCTAGTAAAGCAGGAGAAGATGACATCCCACTAGTGTGTTGTAATAGGCTCACGTCTAGCCCGTTTCGAAAGATGTTATCACGTGATAATGCATGCAAAGTGCGGTCCGCGTCCATAGCGCGCAGCTCAGGTTTGCATTCTGTGCCTTCATACCTGCTAGTGCGGCCGATAAAATAACGAAGTTTTCACTTTTGTGCGTTTTATCGAGTCGCCCGATGGTTCGCTAATTGACAGGCACCTGAAATTCAGTTGATTTCGTAAATATGCCGATTTCTTCTTTATTCCCTCTGCCAGATAGCAGACATTTGAAGCCTTAACCTCATATGAAAGTGCTGTCATGGGAAGCTTCGAGGAACGCGGCTGAAATAAAAAGAAATTTACTACTGCGAAGTGTCAGTGCTTAGTGCAACTGGCTGTGTTCATAAATTCAGATTTATACTATATAATACTGTTATAAAAGATTAGGGGGACACTTAAGCTCCGCCGTTAAGGGTATGACGAGATAGCGTCTCTCTCTCTCACACACACACGTTTTCTTGCTTTTCTTTTTGAATTTTTAGCTTTTATTTTATATTTCGATTATTTGTTTCTTTATTTTATATAATATTTCATATTTTTATACACCAAAACTCAGGGTCAGCAACAATCACTTTTCCATTCTGAGCAATTTGACACCTTTGAACACATTCAATATTTCAATAATTCAATTACACATTTTAAATCTTCTTCATTAGCATCACCAAGTACTGGTTTTTCTTTCTGAGCATTTTGTCACCTTTAAACCTTCAATTTCCATTTATTTATTTCTTTGTTGCTTTATTTCATCAATTGGTCAATTAATTACAATTATCTTATTATCTCATCATCGCCTATTGCACACCAATCAATCTTTAAGCAGAAATTACCATGACACATTTTCCTTTTTCTTTACGCAGCGCCCGATTATTTCCGAGACCCGTGCCAATAACTGCGTCGACGGCATAGGCAGGAAAGTGCTAAGCGCCATTCCGACTTACGTCAAATTACGCACGATTCCTTCATCTGAAAACAAATTGCATCCTCGCTCATTTCACCAACGAGTATGCGCAAACCAAGCAAACTCACGATCGTCTCTCATAGTCGTTAAAGTAAATAGCAAAGGCACACAGACAAAAAAAAATCTACACATTACAAAACACTAGATACTGTACCTGGATACGTATGACGCTGCGCGGATCGACGAGGGGCCCATGCACGACTCGTAGAGCAGTTTGTAACCGCTACGCCTCGGCTGTGAAAATACGCTTCTTGGCTTCGCTAACAGACACCGCCAGGGACAGAAGAGAGGTCCAACCACATCACACTAGGTTACAACATGAAAAGCACGGACAGAACAGCGGGCGCTGACGGACGGACACGAAGCGAATCAAAGCGAACGGATGGAGGGAACAAAATATGGCTGCCAGCGCCGGATCAGTGTGCCGCTCATGGTTGCCAGACTTACTTTTGTAAACCCTCTATTGCAGGATGGGTCCGTCGGACCCTGGCTGGCTGCACGCACCTCCACTGATACAACATTCTGGGAAGCATTTTTTCTACCGCTCGCGTGCCTCGTTTTGCTTTCGGTGCACCTACGCTCGGTAAACAAAGCTCGCCCGCGCTTGCGTCTTGCTGCTTTCTGCGAATGCTTCTTAGCGCGGCTGCATGCTGATTCACTAAGACCTAATCTTCCTGCCTATGCACAATTAATTGCAGGGGAATCCTTGAAATGCTTCGTGCGCTACTTGCGTATTTCGATGTACTCTCGCACGAAGCATATCGTTTCTTACTATTGCGTACTCGTTGCCAGACCAGCCACCTAAAATTTTCATCCTCCGAATATCTGCGGTGAGCCGTTGCTTCCCTCGTCATGGAGAACTGACATTAAGAGATTTAATTAACCCAGAAAGTGTGCTGACTCGACGCACATGTGACTAACTTCTCGGAGATCGCATTTCATAAATATGAGTGAATGTCAACCCAACCGTGAAGTAGCAGTCTTGCGTGACGTGGTGCTTACTTTTTAAACGCGGAAGACAGTTTGCATTCCTCGCGAGTCTCCACGTCGCAGATACGCGCTGAAGCGTCAGTGTCAAGTCGAGCCACGTAAATATTAAATGAGAACTGCCGGAGATTCGCACGGGGTGCCGCGGAAGGTGAGCGCCTGTTTACACAAGGAATTAAGCGCTGAAAAAAAGGCAGGTAATTCTAAAAAGATTATTCTTCGCATTCGTACAAAATCTGCCAGCGACTCACGTTTACTATGCATACGGGAAAATCTGTGTTAAAAGAAAAAAAAAAAATAACCAGTCTCCACAGAGGCATCATGTAGGAACAAGGCTTGCCTCCCCGAGAGCTCTTCGATTGGTGAGGGACACGCAATGAAACAATGAGCAAACAAGCCAGCGAGAGCTTCGATTGTGATGTATGTTAAGTCACGAAATGCATCGATCGATCTGGAGCACTGCGAGTCCCACACCTACGATGAGTTCGAACTGCCACATGCACGAGAATGAAAGAGAGTACGGTGAGTCATTCGCTTATCACGTGCCGCTTGCTTTGCGACTTAGCTAGGCTGGGATCACGTCGAGGGTTTTACCGCTAACAATAGGACTTGGCTGGGCGTCACCAGCCGGACATTCAGAGTAAAAAAATCACCTTCACTCTGCTGCTCTTCCTCAGTGGACAAATATTGACGCCATACAGACTTATAATCTAACGTGACTAAAACTGAAAGTGTCATCCATATTCCAATATACTACCACCTCGACACTACTGCAAAAGCCATTATGGGAATTCCTCTTGATAGGAAGCCTTTACTGTGCGAACAAAATAAGGGCGTGCCAGACTGGGTACAACGGTCCTTCCTCATCTTATGGTTCTAACTGCTACCTTGACGACTACTGCCATAAAACTAAAGTTTACTGAATGAATACGTGCAGGGCTTTAAGGTAACACCGCCTATAGAATTAAAAAAAAAAAAAAAAAAACCTTTAAAGAGACATTAGGCAAGTTGTTCAAACAGTGAGTCGTTAATCTTCAGTCTCCTTGTGCCCATGCATTTTGACAAAAGCAATGTGACGCCACACAGCGCTGGCACAACCTTTTCTCAGCATGTCATCCCATGGCTGACGCAGTGTACGAAATATCTGGAAGCTGCCAAGGGGCTCTGGTAGCCGTTAGCCAATCACAGAGCAGAAAAAGTAGATCGCCTTCCGATCTCCCTGCTGGCGCCTGCACTGTTGCAATATCATATACGCTACGCAACGATTAGAACAGAACGGAGCGTTTCGACTGTGGCGCACAGAAACGCGTCATTAGATGCGATATATAGTACTTTTGAGAAAACACGATCTAACGTCACTTTTGCAATGGCTGAGTTTGCTAAAGGAAGTGGTGTAAAAATAAAAACAAACACAGGGCTGAGATCCGCAGTAGAGCGTACGTGCGTCCCGGAGCTTGTGGTTTCTGACCTTTAAAACGCAGATACGGTTGACTTCTTTGCGGGTTTTGTAATCAGCGTAGAAGATAGCCGATTTTATTAAAATTTCTAGGAGTGGAGTCAGGGCATCGATTGGTAGCTCGCATCTGCTCTGATGTCGACATGCGGAGACAACCGCCGCTTATTCGCTCGCTTCCCAGCGAACAATCGACGCTGGGTCACCGTGACCTTTTCTGCTGTCGCGTGAACTTCGTTGGTCACCTTTAGCACGTTCCTCAAGGAGCAATCGCAACCCGAAACTAATCCCGATATGGTCTCCCCAAGAGCTATCGAACGGAGCTTGCGTTGTGGGGTGTACTGACAAGTAGTTTTCAGAACACACGACTCGTGAGGAGTGGGGCTGTTCACTCAAAACACAAATCGGAAGTACATAAAAAGAACGCATGTAAGGGCGTCGGGAGAATAGGATAGAAAACGTTTTCATCCTACGTGCACTGACCTCCTCCTCATGGAATGCTCCTTTGATTTTTTTTTTTGCTTTAATACTATCGAGTAACTTCTAAAACATGAGAAATACGACATCGCACTCGGTGACCAGAAGCGAGGTGCAATAATGCAACAGCCGCAGTGTAGTCAGTTTCGCACAGTGAAGGAAGGGCTGATCTGACAGTACCCGAGGTTAAAAATAGGCAACTCATTGATCTGAAAAAAGAAAAAGAGAAAACTGCTCTGAAAAAAAGGCATCGGAAGCAAATGCACGTCCCGCACAAACAAGCGCGAGCTACACTGTGATGGGAAGAACACGGATAAATACTACGACGTTGATAGTGATAGCTGTGATGAGAGCGGTGAAAGGTGTATGGATGCCCGAGGAAAGCTAACTTTCCGACATAGTAAGCAGTCCACACGTATATCGCAATGTTGCGTGTAAATTGGGAACTGACCGTATTCTGAGCGAACACAAACAATTACAATAAAAAAGAAACAAGGAAGTAAAGAACACTGTGAGGGAATGGAAATGGATGGGGGCGGGGGTGTGAAAGCTAAATAAATATATATGTTTGCTTTCAAACCGATTCGGGGCTATAAATATGACGCCCCGAAATCGACCACTGACTGTTAAGAAAAAACGTCGCTCGAAAAACGATGATCAGATGAAAGGCGAATCAAACACGCATTCTGCTATAAACGAGGCGGAGGGGAGAGAGCACCATCGATACGTTCCGAGTCGACAGTCACGTCCCAAGCAGACGGACGAAGGCCTTGCCTGCAGCCGAATACGCTGTTAGCACTGCTGCAATGTAGCGTTTTGGGTATTTCAGCGTCCATAAACCATGCGTCAGTAGTTGCACACTTTATTCGCATACAGAAGAAAGGTACACCTGCGAATGAAGAAGCACTGGAACGTGATGCACACAGCTTAAATGAATTCCGAGCTCATGGACTACAAATTTCCGCTTTGTAGCTTCAAGAAAATTTGACTAAATCAGAATCACCATTGCATTTGCCCCCCCCCCCTCCCCCCCTCCCCCCCTCCCCCCCCCCCATCTCTTCCCGTTGTAATTACAGATCGGATTTTTTTTTTCTTGCCTTTATCGTCAGTTAGTGTGCAGAGTAGTCAGGTAGAACGAGAGCAAGAAGATGGCTACGCGGTATGAACAAGGTAGAGGGAAGGGGGGGGGGGAATCCTCAGTACTAAGGCTTCCCCCCCTCTACTCTTGTTCAGTGCGCAGTAATGTTATGTACCAGTGCGGACAAAAGTAAACGGAGCCCGTTGTTTCCTTCTAATTTCTTTTTTACGCACAGCGTAATTGAAACTGGCAGTCGTGGTATGTGCAAATCGGTAGTAGTCGCCAGTGCCCTTTCACGTGGAGAAATATTTTCTTTTCCCCAGTGCTGAAGGCACGATTTTAATTTGACTAGAAAAGCGTGCACCGTTTACTTATGGCCACACCTGTACGTCGTTAAACTCGATAGTGTCAAGTCTTAGACGACGGCGCTGGTATAAAGCGCACATTCATGAGCATTTTGTACAAAACAGCTTCGAAGTTTTCATACCTCATACCGGAGTTAGTGCTAATCGAATTTCACATTCCTGCCCGATCCTTTGATGCGCCTGCTGATTGCGGTGGTAATAAAATATTGCGCCGAGTGATTCTAACAGCGGCACATGAGCCCCAAGTGCACATTAAGGCGGAGGCACTTGAGAATTGCGATAGGCACCGACTTCGAGACGTAGTGACGAGCAAATCAAAATTCCAGGCATGATGCTCCAATACGCCGCATATATACGCACGACCAAAGGCGACCCGAAGGGTGCATGGTGACTGCGCGTAAATCTTGGGAAAGAGGAAGGCCGCAAACTGAGTTACCACGGGGCGGTCAGGTTCGGAGAAATTCTTGAAGGTATCGCTTCATTGTCAGAGTAGGGAACATATGTTAATTGGCGAATCCAGGGAGAAAATTGGGCAGATAATTAAAAATACCATTGAACAATATAGGGCATAGTTGTAGCACGTCGCGTTCTGTTTAGTTTGCTCGCTTTACTGCTTGCGTGACACACACACACACACACACACACACACACACACACACACACACACACACACACACACACACACACACACACACACACACACACACACACACACACACACACACACACACACACACACACACACACACACACACACACACACACACACACACACACACACACACACACACACACACACACACACACACACACACACACACACACACACACACACACACACACACACACACACACACACACACACACACACACACACACACACACACACACACACACACACACACACACACACACACACACACACACACACACACACACACACACACACACACACACACACACACACACACACACACACACACACACACACACACACACACACACACACACACACACACACACACACACACACACACACACACACACACACACACACACACACACACACACACACACACACACACACACACACACACACACACACACACACACACACACACACACACACACACACACACACACACACACACACACACACACACACACACACACACACACACACACACACACACACACACACACACACACACACACACACACACACACACACACACACACACACACACACACACACACACACACACACACACACACACACACACACACACACACACACACACACACACACACACACACACACACACACACACACACACACACACACACACACACACACACACACACACACACACACACACACAAAAACAGCTGGGAGAGAAAGCCAGCGAGACGAAAAGAAGACCGACTCTAACCTAACTAGAAAAAAAAAAGTGAGCCCAAAACTAAAAATAAACAGCAACTAACGACAGACGCTGTTAAGTGCAGTATCCTTGGCCACGAATTATATCACGCAAGGAAGCCGAGCACGGTCAGTATCAAATGTTCTGCGGTGGCCTTCGTCGCCAGTTTCAGTAGTCGAAATGTTGTCACGTGACCACCTCGTGGTCTTCAGTAGTATAGGTGCCATCGAAGCAGATTGCAGGCGGTTGTGCCTCAACATTACAAAGTCACCTCAGATCTAGGGGTGAGAGTATTCTTTAACTGCATGTATAGGACCGTTCAAAATATGCACTAATATAAAAGGCTGGAAAAGGGAAGCATCACCTCCAGGAGAATCTATCTGTGCCTGCTCTACTTTGCTTCAATATGCGGCCCCATTGGACGGAATGGTGCTTTATGAAAGAGCAACCCCCTTTTCACGTGTTCGCACATATTTTGGACGGCCTGCCTGCGCCAGCTTACGTACCTTCCCGCGCGCGGTCGTTCTCATGGAACATCAGACTTCTAGGAACGGGAATTTGAGTGAGTTCGTTGTAGTACGAAATAAGCGAGAGCGAAAGGGGGCATCTTTTTTTTTCTTTTTTTTTGTTTACATGGCATGTCAACAAAGGAGAAGTTGCTGGTATTCCCATAAATGGAACTCGTTCTGTCAGGCTGTAGTCTGCCCCTGCTCAACGAATGTGGTACACAGCAGCAAGACGGGGGGCGGGTAAAAGCATCAAAGGTATTACACTTGCAGAGGTCTCAACGAAATTAAATATCGATTTCGTCTTTTGTTCTCTTATACCAGGCGTGTCAGGTTTTTAGTAAAGTGAAAAGTATGCTTACGCTCTTTGTAGACTATAAAAAAGATGTTTGAAGTTTTACGAAAATGCAAATGAAATGACTCCTAGCTTCCTCGTCCCAGTTGGAAAACGCAGAAAATATCGGCGCATCGCGAACACGGCTTCCCGAAAATAAAGCGTAGCCCACGTGTTAATCGTGTCCTCGACATGAGTACCCGACGCTCGTTTTCACGTTTAGCCTAGGTTGAAAACTGGAAGTCTGACTACGCTCAGGATAGAATCGACGTTCTCGACTTCAAGGGGGCTCTGCGTCAAGGAAGGGGGAGTCTCGTCTCTTCTCAACCTACTGTGCCCACGCGCCAGGTCTCCAGCTTTGTTGACTGAATCTCACACGCACGCACAAAAAGCAAACTGACGGTTTCGCTCAGAGCAAACTAAAACCTGAGAGTGCGTTCCGCGTTGGTACACGTGATGAAAGAAGAATAAGGGCCAAGAAGGAGCTGCGTCTAACCAGGAAAAAAAAAAAAAAATCAAGCAGCAAGATCCAACATGACTGCTGCCTGATTCTCAGAACCCGACAGGAGGTCGAATTTCTCGATCTTTGTTCAAGGTTAGGTCGCGCAATGCCCATCACTCAGCGCCCGTCAACGTTCGCTGGGCAAATACTCCCGAGAGCGTCCAGCCTCCCAGTTTGCCCTCAAAGTGCGCCGCTCGCCAGCGAAAGTGAAAGTGTGGGACGTGCAAAGCGTAGGCTCAGAAGGACGGGGGTAACAGTAAAAGCTAGAGAAGCTAAGCGCCCAGAGCATATACCGAGAGACGCGCGAGTGCTTGTATGGCACGATCTACAGAAATAGGCGTTTGCACACTTCTGCAGGCGCTCTTTCAGATGGCGCGCAAAGAGGCAGAACTGTCCGCGCTGCGATGTCTGATAGAAGCCCTGGACGACAGCGGCGAAGGTCATTGAAAGACAGCCCATTTAGGCCCAAGGATCCGACTGTGTGCACGGAAGGGCAAAAGCACATTGAGGAAATCGAAGCTCTGCACCGTGCAGGTATTCGAGGAAATGATTTCGAGAAGTTGGAAGCACGCACTTTACTTAGCCGATGCCAATTATGGAAGGAAGACGGGGACAATCCCGCGTCTCTCCTACCGTCTAAGGGCTGGAAATCTTTAGTGCGAAGCCATAGCAGAACGAAATATAGAACACTTTTTTTCTGTCTCTTTTTCTTAGGCGACCGAACTAAAGTATAGGTTCATTGGTACGCCTTGAATACGGAACATATTCATTAAGCAGTGCAGTGCTTAGGGCGAATCATTCATCGCACCATTCCGCCGGTGCCTTTAGGTTACCGTAAACTACATTTTTCGAGGATGCCACGGTGTCAATCGATAATCTCTGTTTTCGGACCAAGCGATCCCTCCTGTCCACAGTAGTTGAGACCCATGAAGTACGGCGAATGAAAACTAAGTTTGCAGCGCCGTCGATAGTGGTTCGCGTTTCGTGATAAGTGATGCTTGCTGATCCTTAGGCTATATATGAATACAGGGTAAAAAAAAAAAAAAAAGCTTTTTTCCTGAACATTAATGAATACCTAAGTGAGTTTCTAAAGTAAGACAGAGTACGCGCTCTTGATGGGCATGCTTCGATCAGGCTGATGACTGATGCCTGCAGGCCATTTGGAGATATGCAGAAGTGTCGCTAATTTGCAGTTTTGACGGTGTCGCCGGAGTAAACTACGAGTTGCAGGTGTTGGCAGCCCCAAGTAACAATTCACGGGTTCCGGCAACCGATGGGGAAGCTTGGTGGCAGAGCGACGTAAGAAAACGTTCCGACAAAATGTTGCACGCGAGATATGAATCCTTGTCATAAAAATTAAGAGGGCAAAGAAATGCCGCATTTCCTTGCCCTCTTTTTTGTCGATGACTCTTTTTCCAAGAACTCAACACCAGAAGAGCCGAGCAACAGGCAGAGAAAACTTACACTCTCTAAAAGCCGGGGCACGCGGCGGCACCGGGGATCGAACCTAGTACCTCCCGAATCCCGAATGCTAGGGACGCGCGGCAGCATGATACGCAGGACGCAGTGCAGATGGACAAGAGCGCTTTCCCTAAAACCCTTTGTGCCAGTGTCAATTCGAGGCCTAAAGGTAAACTGTTCGGCCACAATTTGCGATAAAGATATCAAAGAAAACGCTCCAGTATATTCCGCATATGCTGGGCGCCTGAGATAGGCGTCTATAGAAGCTGGGATATCAAAAGAGCCGCCATTTTTCTTGGCTCGGTTGCTCATGCTCAATTCCAGTGTTAAATCAGATGACCGATGTATCGCTGATAGGTACAGAAAAAGGAGACCAAGTGGAGTTAGCATTAAGTTTCCATGAATGGGGATTTGCTGCAAATATTATAGAAAAATGAATTAAGTGCTCCTGCGAAACATTTTCCGTTACACAAAACGTCGCCTGCGTCGTGAAAATTGCCGCACCGCTCAACTGCGTAGACATTCGGGCTTTCAGAACTGAAACGAAGTTATCTTACTGGAAAGATACGCTAAAACTGCCCAGCCGTCGATTTCCCAGTGTGCGTCGTGGCCCCTTGTTCCCCTTTTTTTTAATTTTTTTTTATTGCGTATGAGACCAAGTAACCCTGTCCGTTTTTTCTTGTTTCGAAGTCGTAAAAAAGGGACTCTTGCGCGCTGCGCATACACAATTCACGACGAGCGTGCAGACGCAGGGCTGATCAGCGTGCCCGTAGTCCGTCCTCTTTTCTTCTCGCACGTAATATGGCGTGTCGCTCGGAGCTGTGTGCCCGGAGCAAACCCCGCGTGTCAGCAGGACTTGTCGGCGAGTCTGTAACCCTGTAGGCTTTTTCCCTAAGCACCGCTCTCGGCGTACTCACACTGAGGTTGACATTTACGACTTGTTTTTGCGTGCCTGGCCTTTTTTCCTCTACTTTCGAGACCCGTTCGTTCCTCCCTCGAAGGCTTTCCTAACATCCAGGATGGCCGATGGCGGGCCACCTCAAGGAGGTGACCAAGGCGAAATATCCGACTGGAGTGGGCACGTTAAAAAAGTTGCACAACTTTACGACTTGCAAGACGGCCATAGCATACACTGCGTTGCAAAATCGAAGTAGCCTAACTACTTTATCGCTGCTCTAGCGCATTCTCTGTATCTGTAGTGTATTCAGTTGATGTTGCTCATTTATACGACGGTGATGGGAACTGCGTTAGTGGGAAAAGCGCCCTGTTACATTTGACGCCTTTGCATTGTTAGACATGGTGTGGCGGGAGGCGCGCACATCACAGAACCACGTCGCTACGACTGGGGCTTCCCTGCAGCGGAAGTCCACGGACAAAGCCGAGAAGAAATATAAGTATGATACGAGATGAAATTAGTTAAATTAGAGGCTCGGATTATCCTCTAAATGTTGGTCGACAATGGTCGAACATATTGGGAAGCTCCGACACGTAGCGTCATTGTCTTTAGCGTAATCAACCTTGCTAAGCTTGTCATGATGTTGAGCCGGAGTATTTCGCGTTTTCTCTCTAACGTAAACATCTTGCAAAAAAAAAAAAGTCAGAAAGGCAATAAAGCGTTCATGCGCTATCTTTCGCCCTATGATTTCCGCTGTACTTACGGTATTTACGGCTTTAATAGGTTCAGTTGAGAGAAACTACGATTTAGTTTCTTTCTCCTATTTTTTTTTTTTTTTTTTTGGGGGGGGGGAGGAAGGGGGCGGGCACCCAATTGACCAGTTATATCCACGTCGTATCGGAAGGGTGAAAGCAAGCCGGCATCTTATTGTAAGTGGCGTCAAAACCGAGCACGCCAATCGCTCGTTTCGTCTTTCCGAAAGTACGGCAGCACAGAATCGCTCGAAGTAAAGGAAAAACACGAACAAAATGACGCAATAGTAGATAAAAAGACGGGAATGTTCTCACGTGCCTCACCGCATTTTGTCGCCCACGGAGGTTCGATATACGGAAATGACCCACAAGAGGAACAGGAAAACGCGAGTGCGAAAAAAAAAAAAGAAAAAAACGATCGCGTTTGACCTGCTCGGTCTTCATTATCTCCTTTTCGCTCGGATACAGCTCCTGCGCCCTCTGTTGCGGTTGCCAAGACATCGTGTGCGTTGCTGCTCTTACTTGTTCGGACGATAGTGCAACACTATTGGATCTATATGGAATAAATCGTTCAAAACAAAAGAAGTCCGAGAATCCGAGAAAAATTGCTATCCATTATGGCAGACTTCGACTTTTCTAGGAATAATATTTTGTAGCAACAAAATGCTGCAAATAACGGGAAAGCTTGCCACCGCCAAAGAAATTTTCGCATATTGCTACCGATATTTTTAGCGACATTTTGGCGTCATAAAGAAATGTTTAGCTAGGTTTCGGTTTCGCAAACGCCGCCTACAGAATGGAGCGAGAAGCGAGCCGGCCGGGCGCTACATCGGAGGCTGTAAGCAGCCCCTCGGTAGGCCGTGCAAATGTGAACAATGGTGCCGGCGCATCGCCCGAGTTCTCCATATGAAAGCATGCAAGATGGCGCGTTCGTTTTGTACCGCATTTTCGTATTACTCCCTTTTATTGATTTATTTGCTTCTTTATTTACTCGATATTTTTTCCCCTGTGCCTGAGTGGCCTTCGTTTTACTATTAAGAGTATTGCCAGTCCCTCTCTCCTTTTTTATCCGGTGTTTTCTAATTAAAATTTGTTCGAAAGCCTAAATAATGGTAAATTTTTCTTTTTGCTGAAGTCCTTATTTTGGCAGCCATGTCACTTTGTAGTCAGATTTATTAGTAGCACACCAGTGGGAACTCGGTCCTCCCACTCTGGTTGTTTCCATCGATTCGCAAGACAACATTGTTGCTCCTCCCAGTAACTTGACGCGATAAAGAATTTCGAGTTCGCTAGTACGCTACTCCTCCTTCAGGTTAATTCCTCACCCCCGCCCCTGGGGAAGGGGCGGGGGTCTCGTGCTTTGCACATCCGCCTCGTACGCGGAGGGCAATGATTGACTGATTGATTGATTGATTAATTGAAAACAATGATGATGGGCCTATTTGATTGTCCGGAAAACTGGAGACGGCTACCGGTGACGCAAGGCGATCGTGTTGTGAAGCACAATCTCGGGTCCTACTAAGGCAGCTGGAGCTTCCAGTGCGCGGAAGGTGATCGGCGAAGAACCCAGCAGCCTTCATCGTCGTTTGTGTCAGTGCAGTGTCATTTTCTTCTTTAAAACATCTTTATTTACTGGGTCGTGGGTCGTGGCGTTGTGGCGTCTGGGTCGTGGCGTCTATCATGATCGTAGAACCAGGCAAGGCGCGACTGCGGAGCTCCAGGTTGGGAACAGGTGACACCTCCACCAAGTGTAATGAAGCAGTTTAGATGGTTCGCAGAGCAATTTATTTATCCTATGTAGCAGCTAGGAAGGCCAGCCAGCGTTCACAGCGACAGCTCGAGCTTTATCCGCTTTGTCGTCTTCACTTCTTTAACGTCTTCGGCGCGCGACTTCTCTGATTTCCTCTTCTTTCTCCTTTCCACAGGTCGTAAATCTCTCTTAAAAGAGTTATTTTAGAGTTTACGTGGGTGGGCCACTTAGCCTGGTAGGAGCGGTTCCATCTACTGAGTCGCCATACATCCCCCGGTGATGCACCGACTACAAGCTCTTCTGAGGCCCTCTTATCGCCGATCGTTTGGGCGAAATTGTCGGAAAATAGTCATTTAGGCTCATCATGTGTAGACGACAAATGTCATGCGCGATTGAGCCGCCTGGTGAAAACTACCCTCACCCCAGAAAAAAAAAAAAAAAAAAAACTCACCATGATTGTTTTTTAACGCTCTCGCTCGTGCCCACGTGTTCACTTTCTAGCGGTGTGCCGACTCTCGCGGTCGGTCTATATGGTGGCTTCTCACCATTGCATAAATACCTGTGGAATTAAGGTTCCCTTTTATTTGTCCCTCTGTTTTTCTTTCTTTAAGTAGACACGCATTATAACTTTCCGAAGTGCGAACACTTGCTGTCGTTTAAAGCAACCAGAGAAAGAGTTCAGACAAGCCGGAATAAGAAGTGAAGAGACAGAAAGCAAGGAGAGCAGCAGGGTATTAAATTTAAGGGCAAGTCTAAGCCTATGAAGGAACCTCCCACGTCCGTCCTTTTGTTTTCTAGAAAAGGCGAACAGTAGGTAAGTAGCCGTTTTAGCTAGCGGCTGCTGGTTCGTCAGATTACTACCGCAAAAGAAGTTTCCGCCGAGCCTGCTGAAGAAAAGGCCGAGAACTAGAGGGACAAAGGGAGAGGCAGCGCCTTACCACTATACGACATGGCCTCCGGGACCGGCGACATTAGCCGGCTGCAGCTACCGGCTGCGTGCTTCCAGAACAAAGCAAAATGGCTTCCCGAATGAATTGCGGGTAGTCTTTTTGTTTTCTCCAGGAGAAACAAGACCACGTTCTTCGGTGCTCTTGGCCTGGGTTGAAATTTAGACGCTCATCTCTGACTTTTATTCTTAGGCGTCCAGCCCCTGCCCCAAGAGGCTTACTTCTCAGCGCGTTGTTGGCGGCTTCTTTTCGGCGACACTTGGCCCGCGTGTCCGACGCGGGAAACTGTCGAGGAAAATTGCAGCTTGGACCTTGACCGCACAGGACCCGAGAAATGTGACGCTCAGGAGGCGATATATTTTTCACTAAGCAAGTACCGCTGGGCCGTGGTCTGCCATGACTCGCAGTTAAAGGTTGAAGAATGCGCTCGGTTTAAACAACGCAGCTGGGACTTAACGATATTTTGGGGGCTCGATGGCGCAGTTAACAGTTCAGGAATGAATTTCATACTCCGAAAGGAAAATTCCATCTAAAGCCGTAAATTTCGGAGAAGTAATAGGAACTAAAACAAATGCAGCTCTTTTTTTTTATTCAACATTTGTACCTTCAAGCCGACAAGACATAGAGCTCTCATGTGCACTGCTGTTTGCAGAGAATGTATGGTATCGTGCCGAAGAAGGCCCTTTACCATCAAAAAAGGTCCGTATTTTGTCGAGTTCTACTAAACAAATATCTGACAGAAAACGTTGAAGCAATATATAGCAAGCTGAAAAGATGTAAAATTGAAATGAGACACATTGCGATGTTTGGGCATCTCCAATTTGGGTCTTACTTATACGAAGAATAATTTGAACGTAGCTTTGGCTATATGAGGACGTAGCAATACGTGCAGTAAAATTCGCGGAAAATACAGGATTATCAATACGGAAGTATGAGGGCGACTAAGTAAAATATTAGGGCTAGAAAGATGCAACTAAGCAAAAATTCAAGAAAATTTATTGTGCGCTAGGTTGTGGTAGAACCCTTCTACACAACAGCCAAGGTTATACTCTTTTAAACCATGGAGAGGGCGGAGGAGGAGGGAGTCTTGGAGGTGTTGCATGCGAGATAGCAGGCCAATGCGTTATGTGCGACTACGGGGTGAGGCACCACAGGGGTGCCAAGTTTTTTTTCTCACCTTACAACGGCAACAGTGTTCCAGGAAACAACTAAATCAACTGATACTATTTACTACACCTGCCGTGAATTCACCGTCATTTATACCGTTCTGCGCAATGTTCAGATATAAAAGTGATATCGCCAACGCTATTGATATCAGAAAGGTAGCACTGCATACGTTCTCGGGCCGTGATCTTAAACCGAACCTCAACTCAACGTCAGTATTCGGTCCTTTCCACCTAAGTGCCGTGCGCGCTACTTCGATGTGTGTGGACGATACCACCGTGTTCACGTTTATGCGACAGAGTAAGGAACCTGTTGACGCGTTTTCCCGGCGTTGTTTCGCCGTCACACTGGGTGAGGCGGCGGTATCTGGTGCAAAGATTGTGGGCCCCCAAATTGTAGCACAAGCGCTGGGCGGATTGTGCTCTAACCTGCTCGAGATCCAGCACAGATCGGTTAGTCGTAACTTGCGCATGCAAGCCATCGGTTGGAAGTCGAACCATCAAACAACACAGCAATAATGTTAACAGAGCGGGTCACGCTACGGGTGCCGATATCGGACATGGGTGTCTATGGAAATTGGATGTGCCATAACATTGTTGCGCGCAATCAGCGAATAAATGCACCTCTTTGGTTGTAATCTTCTTCGCTTAATGTTCTGCGAAACGCCTTAAGTAATGAAGAGCTTTAATTTCAGTGTTGAGTTCAGGAGGGGCTTGCTAAATTGTAACAGAAACCTCATGATTTGCTCTTCCTCGGCCATTTAGCCCAACCTGTTCTTCTTCAGGCTCTCCCCCCCCCCCCCCCCCCCTTCATTTTTTATTCACCTCGTCATATTGTATCCTAGCGACATTAGGTTTTAACAATTCTCTTGCACGAATCATATAGTAAAATCAGTATCAGCTTTTGTTTGGTTCGCACCTGCCACAAGTGTTAGTAGTCGATATCACCGTCCGACCTCGTGGAAGAAAAGAGGAATTGCTCACACGCAAACACGCAGTGGCGCGTTGCTGTTCATGCGATTGGACTGCCCGCAATTAAGACATGCCCTCATTTAGAAACGATTTATTCACCTCACAGCTGGCCTTCTGTGAAACCTGCAGCCTTTTTACTCTATCGTGTTATTTTTTGCTAAAGGACAATTCATTATTCCCCGCGATTTGCAACGTCCGGTCTCTCATCAAGATCTACAGCACGGACATCATCAGAAACAAAATCGTGCTCGAACTTCTCTCCGAATTCGGACTAGAATGTGTGTTGTATGTTGCTGGCCTATCGTCGCTGAACAAACGATAGTATGTAATCGAAATAGACAGATCTTGTTCCGTGTACCACTTTTCATTATTCATATGTCTACTAAAAAGTAAGAAACAACAAATACTGCCGTCGTTACTTTCTACCCCTCGTAAAAGAAGCGTCAAAACAAAAGTCACTATGGCGTGCTCAGTGCGTACTTCCTGTTTCCCATTAAATTTTTCGCTCGAGAGATTCCGTGAGATTCCCACTCTGAATCGTCTATATCTCTTTCCAAGATTTCCTCTTGTACCCTCTGCTGCTTTATCCACTTCCATAAATTATTTCATTCATTTCACCAGCGTCCCCTTCCCGCTCACGAATTCCCTGCGCCACCTTCGGCCTCTGCAGCTTCAGTTCCGGAAAAACACAAAGACATTCCCCTGGCTCTCGTTTTCCTTCGAGCTTTACGTCATTTGTTTCCTCGATGCTGGCAAGTAAAGCTTACGCGCTCGCACCCGCGAGGTAGAAGAGAAAACACGCCAGTAACTGAGCGATGGGCTCAATCCGGAGGGCGTATAACGCGACACGTGCGCCGGCACACGTCTCATTCAGATAGCGTCCCTCCTTCAGCGTTTTCCCCTCACGACAGTACCGGATATGAAGCGAACGCAGCACAAATGCGATTCAGGCTCATATCTGCATCCGCCTCCATCTTCCTTCCATCGTCTCCTCTCCCATTCACCACCAAAGCTTCCTCCTCCTTGGCTGCAAGGCTTGTGTGACCGCGAAAGCAACAAAGCCACCCCGGAAAGGGTACGATAAGCTGCAGGATGTTCCCAGCGAGCATAAATTCCTATCACAAAACGCATACGTAGAGGGAGCACCACGTAACGCAGTTCCCGGCAAAAGGGAGGACAAAGGGGATTACGAGGGTAAGGAGAGAAAAGAGTGCCCAGCTGCGAATAACTGACGCCTGTCTGCCCCGAGGGGCATCCACAGCTGAGCAGCAAGAAACAAAAAATTAAGTACGGGTCAGTCGATGACCGCGTCTCAGCCTTTGTTCTTCGGCGCGGGCGTGGCCGCTAAAGGACGTCCCCAGAGCAAATATGCTGCAGCACGTGGCGGCTCTTGGGCGATAAGCACCCCGCCTAAGCGAGTCCATTTCTTCCCTCAAGGGGAGAGAAGGTTGGCTCTTTCCATATGACTCAATGTGGCACGCTTAATTAGTCGACTCCCTTCCATTGCGTTCGCGACACGGCTCCTCTTCATGGGGCTGTTCCGGCTCATTGTACGGAAACTGGCTCGCATGTCACTTTTTCGCACGGTTCGAGGCTGTATCAGGCGTCCTAATGGAAGCAGGGGAAGCCATCAGGCGCGGAGGGTTTTAGTGAAGTCGACAATGGAGCATAGCGAGAGACCGCATGCCACCAAATGCATTCGGGAAGCTTTGACGAGAATACAGTTGACAAGAATACACGATAATTCTGTTTAAGCTGACCTGTGTGCTGGAGGAAAAATAAGGTTGCAAGCAAGGCGACGCGGTTTGTCAGAACAACTCGACGCATGATTATGACGAAGCGTGAACGCACGTCGACATTTTGTTACTTGGAGCACACGAACAGCTTGTCTAACGTACGTCCAAGACTATTCATTGGTAGCGATCGTGAGCCCGTAGGTATCATTTACGATCATCACCTGGACTCGCTCACACTTTCTTGATTGACCTGACTGCCCCAGTAGAAAGATAAACGTTAAAAGATCCCCAGTAAAAAGATAAACGGAAGCAGTCGAGATCCGCAACGTAAGGCTTGTAAGCATGCATCCGTCCGTAACAAGTCTGCAATATACCTTGGCAATTAGAGGGCTGTGGGCGTCGCCTTCCGAGTGCTGCCCTCGTGTGTGGTCGCGACGGAAAGCGGAAGGCCAGCGGCAGCACGAGGCTTCTCCGCATGCTCTGAAATCTCTGAAGAGCACGTATCTCGGCTCATCTCAGGTCTAAACTGTTTGTGCTTCGATTAACACATTTTGACCGGAGGAGAAACGCAAGGCGCTCTGTGTGCTGTGCTGTGTCATGAAGTGCAGGATAGAGAGCCCTAGGTGGTCGATATCGTTCGGAGTCCTCCGCTAAGATGTCCCACACCGTTATAGTATTGTGCTAGTTTCTGAATTTCTTTAATATCTCTAGAGAAAAGCTGTGAAATTTCTTATCCATTATCAGTTTACGAGTCTTGTAACTTTGCGAGCGCAGAACAAAATATCATGCAAAAGTTAGCTTTCTCATTAGGTTACATAATTCTGTAGGCAGCTCTTGTGAAGTTTGCAGTGAAATGTTCCGTTAAAGTGAAATCAACCAAGCAAGAGAACACAGTGTAATGCCGTCAAGCATACATTATAACGCTGTGCTATACACAATTCACTAAAATGCCCTGTATGATATAGTTTTCGTGATTAATTTATTTCATTCTTATCGGCAGGCACGCGAGCGGGGCTGCAGAGGCAAAGCATTAATACACCATAGACTCAGGCATTGCTTGTGAGCGCTTAATATTGATTATAAATAAAATATCGACATGATGGTTATACAATCCAGAGTCTGTTTAATTTTGTTCCGCTGGCCAATGAAGACGTAACTTCAAGGCGCAGTCTAGCGGGAATCTGGCGGCTGAAAGGGTAATTAAACGATTTGCTTTTTAACAAATTTTGCTTTAGATTATGTTTCTTGTCAGATTGGCCCCTTAAGTTACTAAGCATTAAAAAGTGTTAAACCTCATGCAGATGACCTCTCAGTGCCAAGACCATCGTGGCTTGTGCTCAATTGTGTGGCGTAAGGAAGTACGTCTCATTACTTGGCCCTGTACATGCAGGCTACATGCAATAAGCTGTCATCACTGTCCCCGTCGAAGTGTTAATGACCTCGGCGTAATGGTCCGGCAAGTATAGCCATGTTAAAATAAACAGAACAGCAACAAAGGCGCGCAAGACCCCGCTGTCATTTTTGCTGTATACGCTTTCATTTAGTCTGATGACGAGCACTCCGACGAGCCTGGAGTATTATCAGAGATGACCCGCAGCACAGGAGATCATTTGCGCTTGCGCATTTTTGTGTTAATTTAAGAAAAATATTGGTATCGGCTTAGCTCCGCTAAGCCAGGATATACAAAGCGAAAGCAATAGTAGTCGCGGATGAGACCGAATCGTTTCTCTGTTCTCGTCGCAACTTCTCCGCCGCCTACCGTCGTCGCTTTGCGAGTCTCTCTTCTCGCTCTCCAGGAGTTCCCATCGCTCGTCTAGCTTTCTAAGGTTTATTTTTTTCCACCTGCCGCTTCTTCACGGCGAACGATGATGGCAGGATGAGTAGACTCGGCTTGTAGGCGAGCGTATCGAGCGCTTGCACTAACCGTTCTTCCCTCATCCATGATATAGCACTATGGCTCGCCGCAATTCTCAGTGTATATATAGGCCTTCGCAAGCAAGCGGTTGCTCCATGGCTTATATCCCCCGCTGAGGCGCAGCAGCTGAAGAGCACCACGCATACGGAGTTAGGCGCATACCTAAATGATGACGTCATGCGCGGCAGTCCGAGGAGACCAAATATATGTACCAGCACGAATGAAGTTTGCCAGGCGTGTGTAGATGCAAGTGTGCGACGTAGAACAAGAAGTGGAGCATCAGCAGAAGAAGAGGGGAGCGCCGCCCGCTCCGTGCACCACACGTGCGATGGAGTGAAGGGGAGACGAGCGGGACGTGCGCCGCACGCGGCTGAAGGTCGGGTGAAGGTGGAGCTGCGGCGTATGCGAAACGCGTTGCAGCTACCCAGGGAAGCTTTCGTTTCAAAAATAGTCACCATGCACCTTACTGCGTAGAGATGAGGTAGTCATATTTAATATTTTATTTCTGTGTTTTATATGTGCCGACTGCCAAGGGATCAGCAACGTTTATGACTCCGAGACTCGTGAGAAATATTGCGAACAGTTACTTCACTTTACACAAATACAAAGGTCGCATATTTATGAACAACCAGATCTAAATAACAAGGACTACACAAAAGTATCGAACAGCCAACGATGCAATAATTCATGCGAAGCTTCGCGAAATCTTACGACTGCAAGCGCGCTGATAGCGCTGTTCTATGCCACCGCTAGATCGCATGTTACAAGCTTCCTTTGGCTATCAAAACGCGGCGCCACAGTCCTTCGGCGCGCTCCTTGTTCTTGCGCCCTGGCCCTGTCGCTTTGAAACCAGGATGGTCGTCGTAGTCGCCGTACTTTGTTTCATGCGGAAGTCGTCGTTTCTGCCACCACAAGCCAGCTGCGGACACTGCGTCCCTTCGCGTGCATGCCAGTCTTTCGGCGCTGTTAAAGAACATTTACAGCACTGTGCAAAAAAAAAAAAAAAGATCGTTGCGAATTAAAAGGATGCCTTCAGAAAAACAAGGGGGTGTGCACACATTGCGGGGGATTCAAATCTCATATGCCTAATTTTGATCCGGATCTCAACAGGGTCGGAAAAATACTTTTTTTGCGTGAAGGCTAACATCTCCCTTTCACCAACCATTTATGTTATTCCATTTTCATTTGTTTAAACAGTTACATATGAAGAAAAAAATCCACACAAAAAATAAAGCTGAAACAAAACACTTTTTGGTAGAATTAAAGGCCGAATGGTTCCACAAAGCGACTATTGCTTTTAACATAAAATTTTTCAGGCTTTAACAGGAGCAGTTGTACTCGATCTTTTACTGGACGGAAATGGAACACTAATCTTAATATGAAGTTCTTTGTGAAGCTCTCAAAGTGACTCATTACATGACCACGCAACATTTTATCCGTACAGCTTACCAAAAAAATTTACTGCTGAAGTCTCTTTTGTTTTACCTCCCAATAAAACACATCATGTTTTTTTCTGTTTTGAAGGAAGGCCTTCACGTCTCAGCAGCTTTGTAGCATGTCCAATGCCCTCAAGAGTGATAAACCACAACACTTTTTGTGCCACTGCAGCAGAACTTAGAAGAAACTCTTCACAACTCATTTGCATTCTTCACACTAGTGTTTTGCTCCTGTACGACAAACTGTAAATATACACATCGTTATTGCTGGTAGGCCAATCTACGCCAACGCGCAGTCATTTGCAAATATTTTCAGTTTAGAACGTGCATCACGTGCGACTGAAAAGCATTCACTTTCCGTGGTCACCGTGCTTCCGGTATCTTTATCTCAACAAGACGAGGACGAGATTTGTTTGCATTCCGTTAATTGTGAATGTCCTGCTTTCTAAGTATCAGAAGGGTCGTTTTTTTTTTTTTTTTTCCACCGTTCTCTCCGCGGCTACACTGCTTTTCTTTGTGCTAGGAACATCTGACTGCTGTCTCTGGTGATGTCTTCGGCTGGCAGCATTTGTGGGGCGCACTCATGGGGTGCACTCATGGGATGCCGCACGCATGTTCGGCCGACCGCCATTCGGCTAATGCAGTCGTTCTGCTGGAAAGAGCATGCCACGAGTGTGTAACACCGTGCCACCGTCGAGACCGGCGGCGAAGCGTGGTGCAGAGCCGTCGTGCAGCGTGCGTTAGCAGACGCGGAGGGAAGACGAAACTATAGACGCAGCGGTACTTCGCTCGGCATCACCCGATAGTAAGATTCGAGGAAGATGAAAAAGAAATGAAGCATCTCAAGTGGGCCTATTTGAAAGAATATTTTGATATGGTAGCAACTGGAACGCACCACACTCACGCAGCCCCCGGCCGACAACCCGTGCGTCTAGCTGAAGATCTACAATGCATGCATCATGCAGTGTATGTCTCGAAACAGGCAAGCATAACGCCATGGTACACACAAAACCTTTTTAAACTTTTAGAGGTGCAGTGCTGTCGCCGGGATAACATCCTATGTGTAGAGAAGCACTGCATCACCATGGAGCATCCTTCGTTGTGCAAACGTCATATTTTGGGCATCGAAAAAGGCATGCTATGTTCTGTGGATGCCGCAGCAAGCGTCAACCCTCCCAGTTCTCCGCACGCTGCTGCAGCGATTTCTGACTTTCAGACCGCACCTCTCTTCCTCGCTTTTCCTTATAAGCCCCTCTTCTATTTTACATAAAGTAAAGTAGCTAAACGGCAATCCCTGATTATTAACCACCGTGCTTTACCCTTTCCTTGCCGTTTTTTACGTAGGGTGCTAGCCCAAGGACGACAAGCCTTTTTGTATCCAAAAAGGTGAACAATTTTTAGTGTATATGGTGCCTGACAAATCTGCACCACCATAATCGCAACATTTCGTGAGCATGCGGCGGCGGTTACCAAGCGTTTGTACGAACGTAGGATGATCTTGGAGGGCTTCGTGTGCAGGCTCCTGCAGAGTACCGATAATAGAAACAGCGACAGTGTTTCGCACGTTTGGCGGAGGCGCATATATACTCCGCTCATGTTATGTTTGATGCCATTTCCTGCACACCGATGTGGATGCAGTGTGTATCAGCCGAATGCAGCAAGAGATAAATTAGCAGCGAGTGCTGACATTTCGCTGTGATCGTGTATTCCAATAGTAATGCACGTTCTGCGTGGGCGTGATTAATTGCTAGGACAGCGACAGAACGCATTAGGATTTGAGACAGCCCATATCATAAGACCTCCTTTTTATGCCAGGTTCTTATCTTTAGAAGCACCGAATTAAGCAGTTTTATAGCGGGAACCCATTTTAGGGTGCTTACACAACGCCTGAATTTCGATCCCCTCGCCCAGCGCAATCGCTCTGCTCTTTCGCGCCTCCTCAAACAACCGAGTGTGAAGGAGAAGGACAGACATCGCAGACCCTGAACCAGGCTTTCAACATAAATAATTAGCAGTGGAATCAGCCCGGCCGGATTGTGCATGTGTCTGAGCTTCGCACGTACTACCACCTCCACCCTGCACGCGCTTTTTCTCTCTCTCTCTCACCCCCCCCCCACACACACACAAAGCAATCCTTTCAGGGGTGGCTCGCATCGTTTGATGCCTTCTTACCCATTCGTGCACTGCCCAGCAGCCCCGAAAGGCCAAATTCTAGAGAAAAAGACCCTTCGCCAGCATGACAAAGCACTGTGCGTTGCTCTAGCTGTGGCTGCTACTGGGTCATTTGACTCACCGACGCTGCCATCAGCCGACCTAAAAGAGGGCTTTTCCAGTAGGGTATACAACTTCAAGAAAAAAAAATTCAAACGGTTGTTCGTAACTATAAGCTGCGGTACGAGGTGGGTGTATTACTTCGCTGAACAGCAAAATAAGCCTGTTGTTGATATTTTACATTACCAAACAAACCAGAGCCATAAAAATATTATTGGATCTGTAATATGGTTTGATGCAAATCTCTTTATTAAGATGACATGAAAAAGCTTTAACAGCAGACGACTTTCTGTCACGTTGAAATTTCAGGCGGGTACTGCAGATTTGAATTGTATCTGGCCATTGAACACGGGACGATGGTAGGATAAAACACAACAGCGGCGTTCGGCTGATTCTTAAATACACCGGTTCACGTGAACACCATATTACACCATGTCAATGCTGTAACATACCTGATGGTAGTGTTGCAATGTTACAGTCATTTTCTGTCGGGGTATTACTCTTGAAATCTAAATCGTCGTTTAACTTACAAAAAATATTTTAGACGGTCCATGCACTGTCTCTAGACTTCTGTGAACAAGGTCTAAATGATTTATAGATTTGTGGCCATGCACTATTCTTAGACTTTTGACTGTAGGCAAATTTAGGACTGTGTAAATATAGTCTATAGAAGAAAGAAACGGAAGAACACTAAAACTTTAGTCTATTAATATTCTGTAGACAAAAGCAATGGGTTTGAAGTATGTCAATAGAGTTTCTGAAGAGTCCATGGAGAGTCAATGTTGAGCATCTTTAAATGGTTACGACGCACGAAATTCATTGAGGGGCACTGCTCATTGTCAATACGTTTCCGTGCCAGAAGCCAGCAGGTGCTGACTGGCTCTTGAAACCCATGGCGTCCGTGGCTCACTCAGCAAGAGCGGGTGACACGTTGACCCGAGACAGCACTTTCTGCAGCAGTCGGAGGCTCGCCTCGCCTGTTGGCCGCCTCCTTGGGGCCAGTTCGCCAGCTTGCTGTGCTGTTTTGAATTTTTGAGATGGCTGTGCTCCACTCACGTGCCGAAGACAATTACTAAGACCAGACACGCTTAAGTGAATACAGAGAGAGATAAGAGCGGTCGCCGGTACCTTTATGATGGACTGCCGTCCGTTTTTATGTCATGGTTCAAGGCGCACGTTGGGCAGCGCTTCGGGGCTGCAAGTGCTTCGCCCAGAGAACAGCGGAGTTTATTGAAGCGAATGTTGCCTTTACGCGTTGTATCCTCTATGAATGAAAAAGACGACACTGCGCAAAGTAAAATTTTAAGGCGAAAGCCTTTAATGCCTTATCGTTGTCGACAGAAGGTTGTCAGCAGAGGGTGTCACGCTTTCTAAATCGACAGTTAAAAATAAATTAATAAAGCTTGTCTCCGCCGGGAATCAAACCTCCATCCCTTGCATACCCAGCCCAGCGCTTTACCAACTGCGCCACGTCCCGGGTCGTGAAACGCTGTTCATGATTTCCCTTCTCTACCTTGAGGATGATAGCGGGATTCCGCGAGTGAGAGATGCGGCGCCTTTCTTTTCCTGTAAACGAATTATAGAGCGCAAGTGAACTTTGATGTCTTCAATGAAATGCTGGATGTGTCCGACAAGGGGCGCGCGATGTACCGTCACGACAGGTTGTGACGTCATAGGGCGATGCATGCATAGACGAAGATGATCCCGCCAGGCGTCCGATCCTGGAGTCCGTGCGGCGCCTTTCATTTGCCGCTTCCTCGAACGCCGCACCACTGAGCAAAGAGAAGCAGACCCAGATGCCTAGATGGCGTTAGTACAGCAGGAATCAGCGGCGTTTCAAATTGGTTTACAGGATAGAAAAGGCGCAGTATCTGTCACTATCATCCACGGACACATGTATCACGCCGTAAAGGAAGGGAGGAAGGTGGAAGTGAAAGAAGAGAGGGAGATAGAGACTCCGAGGGCTACGATCCACGGTGCTATAACGGGTTTCGCCTCATATACACTTTAGTGGTCCAAAGTGCCTCTAGAGTTTTTACTAATGGCAGTCAGATTGCTGCGCGACGAGAGAAAAGTAATTGATTATTAGCAACAAATTAGACATTATTGAATTTCATACTGCATGAGAACTTTTTGAGGGTGGTAACGTTCTCGGTATTCCAAATAACGTTTTTCAGCAATCAGTCACTAGTAGTATGCCATATAATCGCACCTCTAGAACCGGGATTCGCTGAGAAACTGATGTGTAGCAGCGGATTCTCTCGCTTCGAAGTGAAAGCAGTCGATCTGTGGAGAAGACGCGTATAGGCATGTCCGCGAATGGGCCTGCATTTCACTATCCCCTTGTTCCACACTTTTTTTTTTCGCATTTTACTCCGACGGCAGATGGAACCTCATATTTACTGAGCGTAGATATGTGCTCTCAGAATGCGAACAACAGTGAAGCCCGACGCTTTGCGTAACCTCAAGGTGGTGTGGGAGGTCTCAGTTAAAGCAGCACGCTTCCGCCATCCGCGTGCATCCAGTTAATGTTGAGTGTCGCTGCCTACTGCTTCACAGGAAAACACGGCAAAAACGTTAAATAAACCATTCATAAGCAAGTGTACACGGAAGTACCAACTTTTATGCTCCAGCAGACAGCCGATTAGGCAAGCCGCGTTAGCTTATTCTCGTCCATGTATTTTTGTTGTATGCTAATAACGATCCCTTTCAAACACAAAAGAAACACCGAATCTTGTTTTGGTCAGTGTTCATTCTGTTGTTGAAATGAATTTATTACCAGACCAGACGAAATTTCGTCCAACCTTAGATTTCATCCTAATAAACAATCGGCAAGCAATAGCATATTATTAATAAACTACATTTCTGAATAGCTAACTTACTTTTTCTGGACTATAAGTGACTACTGAAATCGGTTGCTTTCCAGATAAAGTAAATGTCATTGTGTCCAGTTAATTGTGTTCTGTAGCATCAAGACAGACTGCAGTGGAACTATGAGGCGAACTTTGGCTGGTAGAGGGAGATTTTAGGAGATTTCACGACAATAATAAATTCGCAATCATTTAAGCTTGAAGAGAGCAGAATGTTTCTAATTTTTCACTCCTATTTTTTACCGTCTCTCGAGAATTCGCTGGTCCACAGATGTTTGCGACAGTCTGTATTCTCTCGCTACGCCTGAAACTTACTCCCATTTAGCAGTGCAGGCGTGCTCTACAATAATGCCGTGAGCAGCCAGTCTTTATTTGGCGTCAACGCACCCCGTATTTTTGCTCTCTTTCTCTCCATGGGGCCGCCGGTGTAGTCCTGGATGCGGCAGGCAAGCCTGCTGGTGGCATCCTGACGGGGACGCTGACGGCCTTCGGCTCGTACGACCAGTGTGTGGCCATCGAGGCCAGGGACTCCCCGCAGGAGGAGCCTCGGTTCACGGGCCGCTACTGCACCGTCGAGCTGCGGCCCCCCATCCCCAACCGGCCGCGCTACTACACCCTCCACGACCAGGTGCAGCTGTTCAACAACATCACCAGGACAAAGGTAGGACGGTTTATTGGCCAACTGCGATAACTATCTGGCCACGCCGAGTCATTCGTTTCGCTTGCCCTATATGAACGCTTGTTTCATAGTGTCCCAGTGTTAACAATGCTGCAGTGTCAGGGTACGTAGCCCGATGAGTACGAGGAGCGCCTTTTCGCTGCTCCACGTGAAGCAAGATACCAAGAGAGAGAAAGAGAGAGAGAAAAGAGGATTGTGTTGATTGATTCAGTTCACTTCATCTCTTCATCACTGCTTTCATTACCTCCACAGATAAAAAGCAGCGCAAGTTTTCTTTTTTAGGTGTAGTTACCGCTGCCCTGACAAACATGCGGGCAGATAGGACTACTCTGCTGTCTGCAGTGAGTTTGAAATACCTCAGCAAACATAACTCTAGCGAAAAAAAAAAAAAGATACGAAGCAACGCTGGCTCGGCTTTTCACGCTTCTGTATAGCTTTAATTCTACGTGCAGTTTATGCAATGTGCAAAATCGACTAGAGTAACGGTGGACCTTACTCTAAAGCAATTAAATGCAGTATACACATACACGCAAAAGACTGTTAGCTTTTCTTGAGTGCTCCCTTGACTTCTGCTCGTCTAGGCATGAGTATTTCTTCTTCACTTATAAATTGAAAAAAAAAAATGTAAATAACCGGGTTAAGTGGAGAAATATGGGAGAGGCCTTCGCCCTGCAGTGGGTATAATCAGGCTGATGATGATGATGATGATGATGATGGTGGTGGTGATGATGATGATGATAAGGACATAGCAGGCCACGATATCTGAAGCCAGGCAGTCAGAGAAGATAGCTTATCCTAGATGATGGCGTAGGTACAAAGAGAGCGCATGATGTTCAGTCTGGGACAAAGGCAATTCTGCCCGCCTTCCTCATTCCATGTTCTGAACAGGTTGCCTACATGTTACGCCCTAGTTTTCTAGTTCCCTAGTTCCGAAGGATGTCCATTGTCACCTGGCGATGTACTTCTGCTGCCGACACCAGTGCGCTGTCGCCGGTCTCGACGCTAGGAGCCCATTGCCAGGTGACACCCTCGTGCAGTGCGGCACACTTCGGCACTTGGAAGGGGAGGGGTTGGAGGCAGAGACCTTTGTCCCTCAGTTTGCAGAAGCCACCAAAATCGATCAGTTTACCGATCAAAGAAAACAGCAAGGTGGCTTGAAACGACATGCACGCAACGAATACAGAGAGAGAGGAAAACTGTAGTGAAGAACAGAGATTTTAGCCGGCACAATGAATACTTTTTACTTCGTTACAAATAAAGCCTTGGCGGAATTAAATCTTACCGAAAAAAATCTGTCAGTTCCCTAGGCTCGCCGGTCTATCTTTGCTGAAATATCTGCCCCGAAGCCTCTCCACTCTCACAACCACAACTTCGGAGGCCATCATAATTTTTCATCGGTTGATGACGATCACGTGTTCAGAAAAAACGACTGCGCATTGCAGCAATGTACAACGTTCTGAACTCACTTTATGTCACCTAGGAGATACAGCCAGTTCTTGTGCCGATCTGGCGGCCCGGTCAGTATACACTACGGATGATGAATATGGGCAGTAAGGATAATGAATATGACCAGTAACAGGCAAATATATTTTCAAACAAATATAATGCCACATTCCGCTCTGAGACGATATATAATTCGGAGCAATAGCATTGTCACCAAGGTTTTTAACGTTCTTTTTTTTTTCATGCTCAAAGCCGGTGGTATACAGCTTTGATTATAATTACTTTGTGACGCGAGGTGGGACTAGCTCTAGCTCGAATAATTTCAGCCACGTGCAACTGCTTCTACATTGTTCCAGCTTGTAGAAGTTGTTTTTGGCCTCTGATCTCAGAGGCTATTTGTAAACATTAAATTGAGTGTGGCCCACAGCAGCAATTTTTTCGTACTGTGATGACCACTGAGCAAGCTTGTTGCTATCCTCCCACCTAAATGTGCATTCCTTTGTTAGGTGCGCAAGTCAGGACAAAACAGAGCTGCTGTAGGGTGATTTTCGCTGCTTTCCTGAGGTCCGTACTCCGCACTGCCGTCACCACAACCTTCTGGTGGAAGTGCTGCCTGTGCCAGGGGCATGTACTGGCGAAGCCGTTGACGCCGGCCATACCGCAGCGCAAAGCAGCCGTCGTCTTCTCGGACTACGTCCAAAGCACGCCTTCTAGTCTGACTGCATGCGGTAACAAAAAAAAAGTGGCATGTGCCTCAGTATTTTAATGGCAGTCCCGGATATCTCCAACATTTGACGTTCCCATGGCGCAAGCCCGGCAGAACTGTCCATCGCTTCGAACCTATTGGCACCTTCAAGAACTATGAAACTTCGGTACGTCTTTTCCTCCTTGAACGACCTTGAAAGTCTGGTATGAAAACCAGGAGCCCTGGCTAACAACAAGGGACACACTCAAGCGGGATCGCACTGAAGACCTTCGGGACTGTCATACCCAAGGAGAAGTTCACGCTACTTTTGCACTCACGCATCCAGCAACCAAAACGAGTCAGCCCCAGCGAGCACTGAAGAAATGAAATATCTATTCTGGTGCATTGCAGTGAAGGACAGAGGAAATTAAAGCATGTTTTCTAATGCGAGGAGTCAAGAAACAAATATTTGTGGGTCTCGTAAGCCACGCTGCAAGAAAAAAAATTGTCCTACTCATTCAAGAAGCTTGTACCATAGAACAGAGCCTCGCCGTCCGAGCCCACAGATAAGCTTTGCCTATCAATCCAAGTCACCGCGTTTAACTCGGGCACTGCACGCAGCGAGAGCATGTGGAAGATTATACGTGCATTAATCTGCCAGAAACTACATCGAGTTATCCCATGGCCAGCGCAACAAAGGTGGCATCGCATATGCACGCCACCCGTGAAGAAATTCAACAGCCATTGGGCAATCCTTAGATGATGACTCCGACCTGAGAACCTCAAGGCGCCTCTGCGCAGGCAGAGACATCCCGCCAGCCCTTACCAGGATCCCTATGTACCGTGTCCGAACGAACCTAGCTTTCCGCGCTCCAGCCCATGCTTCGGATAGCCAAGGAAAGCAGACCTTTGGAGGACTCCAGACCGGCGCCATCCATTTTGCTTTCATTGCTGAAAGACCGATGAGACTGTTCGACACTACCCAAACCTATGGGCCCCAGAGGCTTCTCCTAAGACGCTTCGCGTCCACATTCCTGCCACCGAACACGCGGGGTAGAAGACTAGAAGAGTACCTATGAGTACTGGCCAAACTGCTCATGCAAGTCCCCATCGCCATCATCTGCATGCCTTTCTTCACCGCGCTGCAGCTTGCACGCAGCGCCCGTTCGCCTGTGAAACGGAAAGATCCTTGACAACCCACACAGCATGACGACGCCGCACACAATGACAAGGCCGCACACAATAAGGCGATGCCGCACGCTCAGTAACACGATGACGACGACGACACAACACGGTTTGAAAATTACGAAGAGACGCCGTATGGGAGGGCTCCGGAAATTTCGACCACCTGGGCTTCTTTAACGTGCACTGACATCGCACAGCACAAGGGCGCCTTGCATAAAGGAACGACTTGTTCCTGTCCCGGATTCTGCTTTTGAAAGTCACGTGTTTTTTCTATGACAAATTCTCTGTTGACAACGGAACTACAAAATGGGATTCTAGCCATCCATCGGGTATCTTACGTACGTGTTCGCAAAGATGACCTGGACGGTAAACGTAATAAAGCCTTAGGTATCTTCTTGTGGTGATATATGTGCAGGTTGGAAAATGCAGGTTTTTTTGCCTTTTAGAGCCATGAGCATTGCGCTACTCGTTCTGAATTAGGCAGCAAATATGAACTTGTTTATTAGAAGAAATAAAGCTCAGGCATCATTTCCGGTAGTGGCCTAGAGCATTATTTACTTGACGTTCGTACACTGATTAGTTAAACGAAGTAATTGGCTTAAGAACACACTGCAGTGCTACGCAATTTCTAAATATACCAAATTTGATCTCATTGGGTAACAGAAGAACGGAAAATCGCTATCATGGACAAACTCTTCAGAGTGCCTGCTCCTGCCGCAAAAATTACCAATTCCGACGGAAAAATGCCAAAGTTATACCCTTCTCCGTTCTCCAGAAAATTCGACGTCGACGTTTTCGGCATTCTGAGCGAAAAGCATGGCCATGGCTCTGGCAGATGGTAGCTGGCAGCTTACAAGGAAGGGCATTTATTGGTCGTATAGGGTTGTGCGACGTTAGGTGACGCGGCCGATTTGACGGGAGCTGCAACTCTGGCTTCTCATTTCAGATGGGAGGATGAGGGCCATCGAACCTTCCTGTATCCTTGCGTGCCCAGTGAGAGAAGCTATCTCTAGGCCATACAGGCATTTTCCTGTGGTTTTGTTGAGCGGGGCTTTGCATTTATGTCAGGCGGGCTTTCAGGTAATATGGTGCCTTCCGAGCGTATGCTAAAATGCATGTGCACGAGCGAGGACCCGCAAGGAAAGCCCCGGACGGGACCGTTAACGTTGTCGCCTCATATTTCGCTGCCAGCTCGGCAGCTGTCAGATGTGAGGATGACATGGGAATCGAATCTGTGGACCTTGAGCCCCCGTCAGACATTGCCATGCAGGGACGTTAAGACGGCTTGTGTAAAGCGGGGTTTCCTATCTATGTCGGGGGGCCTTTCAGAATAATATGGCAGCTTGGGACTGTATATGTTATGTATGCTTAGGATGGCGTGCGATATCGTAGGGAAGTACATTAAAAGAGTAGAGATAAAGCGAGGAGAAAAGTTCGGGAACATGAACGTAGATTGGGAAAAAGAACCGAAGACGGGTGCATCAACGCGGTCGCGTCATGCTCTTACAGGTGGAGCTTAAGGAGTGTGCGAATTATCCACGACAAAATATGTTTTTGGAGAATAAAAACACGCCCACGTCAACCACGAGCTGGTCGAGATGAGCTCGTCTAAAACACGCCGCGGCACCAGTAGGTGTCATAAAAGCGTCTCGTATGGCAATCAAGAAAGGGGAAAGGATTGCTTGCAAGTTGAAAGATGGTTATGGGGGGACAATACTGAGTAGCTAATAGGCGCTGAAACTGCACATTGATAGAAACATCTCTCTCAAATTATCTATGTCAGCATATTTCGAAACTAAATACCTTCAGAGCTTCGCTCAACCTTCGCATTACCGAGTATCGTAATCATCGGCAACTGTTTTGCTCTCAGACGCTATCCCCGGTTACTTTGCATTACCACCAAATACACTATTTCGGTTTTGTCTACGTTAAATTTTTAACTCGCTGTTCCCGTTGGATATGAAGCCGAAAATGTGAAAAACCGGAAGGAAGCCGCGGTTAAGATGGAGGGATCAAATCGATAAGGCACTCGGCTTTATTACTCGATGTCCGCATTGTCATAACCGCAACATGAGCCCCGCCGCGGTGGCTCAGTGGTTAGGGCGCTTCACTTCTGAACCCAAGGATGCGGGATCGAATCTCGGCGGCCGCTTTTAGATGGAGGTGAAAAGTAGGAAGCTCCTGTGCTCTCCGATGTCAGTGCACATCAAAGAACTCCAAGTGGTGGAAATTTCCGGAGCCCTCCACTCGTCCATTATAGCGATTAAAATGATAACCGCATGACGAGGTCAATTACAGGCTGAGGAATGACATCTATTCGCTTTCCTTTGACGTTTATCCACTGGTGGCACGGAAGCTTCTGCGGTGCATTTTCGCCCGTAAATGCACGTGACCGAGTGTCTGGTAACATTTAGATATGCGGGACTCACAGCCGCGTTTTCGCTTATCTGGCGCCTGAACCAACGTCGGTTGTCTGTACGGGGCAGGAAGGATCCGATCACGGTTGCGTCGGAGGGAGAGCCGCAGCGCGCTAGTAACTGGCGTCGCCGGCGAATCGCAAGATCTGTAGCCCGCGAGTGCACCGCTGCAGGCCCCGGATGAAGTCCAGTGGAGATAGCCTCCATTGCACAACGGAGAGTGAAACACAGCCTACTTCCCGGCCAGTCGTGGCTTCAATCTGGCTCGCCGATTCAAATACCCGGTGCGCTTATTATTCACCAGGGCGAGACCGCCTCTGGTCATTTGTTTGTTGCGTATAATAGACGTGTCTACTTTCCCTGATGGAGAATGCGTATACCTTGGCCAAGAAAAACGCGGAAGTTGTGCACGGCCACTACCACGGAGTCGTTGTAACTCTTCCTATTGCAGCGCGTATTCGAGCGCACTGCAAACTCTTTTCGCAGCCTGGGCAGAGCCGCTACAAAGGAACCAAACGTGCAGCAGTTAGGCAGTCAGACCAAGCTCCGTTCGCAAATAGTGCACCTCAACACTTACCACATAGCAGCGCGAGGAAAGGGGCATCAATTGGATTTCGCTCTTAATACGCTTGTCCTTTGCTGCAGATTCTGGAGAACTGCTACGCTCCCGTAGCGGTTTTCAGTGCATCTCGGCGCACGATCGACACGAATGGGCCAGGATCGAGGGAAAATAACCATTCTACTATAACCATAAAAGTTTCTTACACTCTTAACTAGAGGGAAAGCTGAGGGCGCTGCACTTCAGCCACCATGGGCGCGCTAAGGATTATGGGCCGGTGTGCTATTGGTGCGGGACAGTCAGGTTTTCTCGGGTGCGCGGAGTGGCGTTACTAAGAGGTTTCTTTTTCATCATCATCATTTCGAGGTGCGTACATAGACCGCAAAAGCCATAGTAGCGAAGGCGCAAAACCAGACGTCGCCAATAAAAGGTTTATGTTTCCCGAAATGCCGCTAAAAACTTCCTTAAGCGATTGCGCAACCATAAGTATTTCCAAAACATTTCTTTCTTTTCAAAGTTTAATTGTTGCAAAATATTGGTATTTGTGCTGCTCAAAACTAAGCCAATAGGAAAAAGAGCCATCGCTTATATTGGATAAATCTCACACTGACATGCTGTTTCTCTCTCTTTTTGCCATTTATAGTCACGAAATTGAATGTTAGAACATTGTTTACGGTAGAACAACGTTTATCTTTGCATTAGTTCTGGCCAAAGGTTGTGGTTCTGCACTCGGTAGCTCTTCGGCCCATGATGTATGAGCGCCCATGGTGGCTGAACCGGTCGTCAGGACACTCCACATAAACTCCCATGGACGGTAGCACAGCTTTCCCTCTAGGTAACAGTAAGAAACTCTATGACTATAACGGCCCACGTGGCGGATCAAGGTTGATATCACGCAATATGCTTCGCTCTTTTAATTTTTACCAGCTGTGCCGCTCGAGCGTAAAGCAATTGCTGCAAGAAAAAAAAAATGGACAAGAAGTGGTGGATACATAAAGAGGAGATGGACGCATTGCGCAGCTATTTCACTCTGCCTGAAAGACGCCACAAAAAGTAAACAAATGATGCTTCCGTAACTTATTTTTGTTTTCTCATTTTTGGGGGAATTTGATACGATTGAAATTTAAACACAGCGAAAGGAAAATGCGGTACTGTTACATCGCATAATTTGCCCAAACCCTAAATAAAAGCAGCGAAAATGTATCTAGGTCCTATATGAAGGCATGATCGAAAACAAAAACCGGTAAGCAGCCCGCCGCACCTAATAATAAAAAAGAAAGAACAAAACAACAATTTGCATCAAAAGACCGGTAAAGTAGTCGTTTAAGCACAATTGGTCAAAACAGATTAACAAATGCGAGCAACAGGTTGTTTCACACGTCAGAAAACTGGTACCAAAAGCATATAAAAAGAAACAAAGGCTAAAACACTAGGGCGCTGTTAGAGCTCGATACGTGCACTGAAGACACGCCACTTCTTTCTTCTGTCGGCGAGACGTTTTCCACAGGACGAAGCAGAGAAGCAAGGCAGCTACAAGTTGTTTTTAGGCAACCGAAGGTTTATTGAACCTGCTTGATTGTTTGCGATATGTTTGTACCGCGTCAAGCACATGAAGAGTGCTGGGTGCGTAAAGCATGGTCCTTGCTGAGGCTAGACGTGCAGTGTATTCTAACTTTAATACAGGAATAAGGAGGCTAAGTTCCAACGAACAGTTTGCAGGGAGCATGAAATCGGCGGCAGCAGCAACAAATAAAATGCCACTTAAGACTTGATTTGTTAACTCTTTGAGGATTATTTGCGTGCAGTTTGTCCTTGTTCAATTTGCCAAATGCAACTGAATATATGCATTTGCGACCATATATCGTTATAGGTATAAGAATTAGGGCGTCAGCGCCGACAGGCAGATTATGTGAAAGCGAGCAGAACGCTGCAAAATAAGCTTCGAGGGGCACGTGGAATTCTTTCGTATTAAAAAACGGAAAAGGTAAGCGAAAGTCGGCGGAACAAGACATCAGCCGCATTAATTGACCGATCCCACGAACCGATCTGCTCATGCGTCGGTTTTCCGGAAGTTGCACCACCACCATGTTCGTTGTAGTCTGCTGCCGGCTGGTCAGCACGCGCTCATGCGACTGCACTATTGCAATCTCCACTCACTGGAACTCAATGCTCATTTTCATACCTCACCGCTGGGAAAAATTCATTTTTATTATTTCATAAAAATACAGCGAGTGTTACACGCAAAGCAAGCGTTCTAAGGGTCCTTAAATTTGTTTTTTCTTTAACAACAGCCTCGTTCAGTTGTGAAGCGCGCGTTGGAAATAATCGAGAGCTGCGTACAAAAAATCGTATCATTTTGTAGTTCTGGTGATTGATGGTTGATTGGTGTGTGATAGGCGATGGCAAGTTGAAGTGTCTCACTGTCTCCTCCTCTTTAAACTATCTCAACTAAATATTCAACCTAACCTTCTACGTTGGATAGAACACTTTCTTTTAAACCGTTCCCAGTTTGTGTCTGTCAACAATCTTAACTCTTTCTCAAGTTCCGTTGGCTCTGGAGTGCCTCAGGGTTCCGTCTTAGGTCATTTGTTATTCCTCATATATATTAATGATCTACCTAACTGTGTATCCTCTAACATTCATTTGCTTGCTGATGATTGTGTTGTCCTTTGTGAAATTAACAGCTCCGACAATTCTAAAGCCTTGCAACTTGATATTGATGCTATCTCTAACTGGTGTAATTTGTGGAAAATGGATCTTAACACCTCTAAATGTATATTCTTGTGTGTCTCCAGAATTTCATCAGTTCCTACACTCTACTTTCTAAATAACACAGTTCTCGAATCCGTCACTTCCTACCATCACCTAGGCGTTGAAATCTCTTCAGGTCTCACTTGGTCACTTCACATTAACACGATAATTAACAATGCTAATCGCATGCTCGGTTATCTCCGTCGTAATTTTTCTTCCGCTCCTAGCTCTCTTAAGCTCCTCTTGTACAAAACACTTGTCCGTACTAAACTAGAATATACTGCGTTCACCCGGGACCCACGTTGTGCTAACCTAACTCACGCCCTTGAAATAGTTCAGAATAACTCCGCTCGTTTCATCCTGCACAACTATCATCGTACCGCTAGTATTTCAGCAATGAAGCACATTTTAAACCTCCCTTATTTGGCGTCTCGTCTTAAACTTTCGCGCATTTTTTTTTTTCATAAAATATTTCACACTTGCCCCCAGATTCGTACCGTACTTATTACCCCGCCTTCATACATCTCTTCTCGACTGGATCATGCACACAAGGTTGGGATTTCTTTATTCAAGACAAAAACATGCTGCGAGTCTTTCATCCCTCGTACCTCCAAAGACTGGAACCACCTTCCTGCCCCGATCGCCAGCAGTGAAGACATTGATCATTTTCGTACTGCCATAGCTAACATTGTATATGTAGTCGACTGACTTGTCTGCGTTATTTTGTATTTGTTTTTTATTACGTTTCATACACTCCAATCCCCTCTGTAATGCCTCTGGCCTTGAGGGTAAAATAAATAAATAAACCATTGCAATTAATTGATGAATTAAAACAAACAGAAATGAATGACTTGGATAAAGGGGAGTTCAAAGGTGTCAAATACTCAGAATGAAAAGCCGATGCATGACGATGAGAATATAAAATCAGATTATGTATTTGATCAAATAATTAGGTGAACTAATTGAAAAAATGAGAAAATGGAAAAAGGGGTTTCAAAGGTATCAAAACGTTCACAACGATGAGGCTTTGCTTGATGATCTAATAAAGAAATTTAAATGTGTTTAATTATTCAAACAATTCAAATAACAAAAAAGGAAAAAGCTGTACGAGCTGTATGAGCTATCATCTATATACATAAAACTAGAGTAATATATGTCTTATGTACTGATATAGCGCCCAGGAACTAGACAGGCGAATTTTGACAATGTGCTCCCGCATACACACGAGCTGAAATTGTTCGGAAACACGGCGCGCAGGCTCCCCGGGCTGCTGGAGCGGCCGGTTTACTACATGTACCAGCATGCACCGCGACAGCGGTGGCGTCGTGAAAACAGCCGGTGGGATCGGTCGTTCAGTGACAAAACTTTCGCGGCCAGAAGAGCTTCCGTCTCTCTGAGTGCTCTGAGCGCTTTAAGTGCGTAATGTGTTGTAATTAAAATACTATTGTCTTTTGTTGGTTTAAATGAGCCCGAAGACCTGAGCGCTATAGCGACGGGGAGGTTAGACCCTAAACTTTCATAAGATCTGGAACCGTGATGATTGAAGGCAAGCAGCGTCTTCGTTGTGCAGCAGGCAAGACATTTGCCTGCAGCTCACCTTTATGCCAGAAAAAATGAACAGCGTCAGAAGGAAAAAAATATTTTGCTGGCTTTGGAACACTCGTGGCGCACTTGCAACATTATTTCCGACAGCCTCCAAGTTTTGCCGTCCGGATTTTGCTTGAATTGCAAGCAGTGCCGTAGACCGTTATATTCTAAGTGACGGGAGCTTTGTTCGCGGAAGACAAAAACTATTGTGCACTTTTGCTAATAAAAAAAAACTGCATAGCGAGCACAGGTTATTTAAGCCACATGGAGCGAACAGCTAAACACCTTAAACGATGTTTACTGACATTTTCAAGGAACGTCGCTCCAAGCAACTAGTCTATCTTCGTCAGTGTCACCGCAGTCTATAAGGCTCCCGCAGTGTTAAGGCCTGGCACGTTTCGCGAACTGATATCTCCTAGAGTGTTTCTTTTTCTTTTTTTTTCGCTCAACGTTACTGCATCGAGCGGGAAGCACACAAAAGACCGTGTCTCGCGCCGCTTAACAAAGGACCATGAGCCGCGGTGCAAAACAGGTATTGTTATACGGTTTCCCGGCATGATCTTGGCACATCGCGTTTTAAGGTCGACTGCTCTCACTTTACAGAATGCTCAGGAGAGAAACTGCCTTGGGACCTGGCGAGAATAACGGCGGGCTTCGGCCGCATGCGGGCCTATTGTCGGCGCGCATGTTCATCAAGCCGCGCCATAGTCACCCGCCGTCTCGTCTTGCAGAAGCGGGGCGAAGCGGAGGCGCATACACGCAACTGTTGCTGAGAGGCAATAGGCAGGGCCGGCGCTTGATATCCGCACATGGATCACGGATTAGCTTCTGGATGGCGCGCGGCTCCCAGAAGGGATGGCAGGATGAGACGCAGCTCGAAAAGGCGTCACGTTTAAAAGCGGTATATAATTTGCAGGATGAACGGCATGAGTTTTAATCGAAGGCTTCCGGAGTTGACGTGCTGGTTGGCGAGGGTGTCGGCCAGATGGGGCTAAGCGGATGGTACTAAATATTGCCCGTTCATAGCCACGCGATGTGGGTACGTCTGCACGTATGGCCCTTGTATTCGGCCTTCCCATACGAGGTAAGAGATATTTATATTTAGGGAACAGCGCAAAGGACGGGACACAGAGACACAGAAAGCACAAACACAAGGCGTAAGAGAGTGGAGACTGTGTGGTCACGTTATGTGATGAAGGAGCTGATCAGCTAACCTCGACTGTTGACAGGAACAAGAAATCACTCTGCGAAGTGCCACAGCTTACGCGGTTTAAGCGCACAGTGCAATTTGATGTGCTCTAGCTGACGAGGGTGGTACAGCTTCATTGTGGCGACTTGGTACAGCTGTTGGTACAGCTTTTGGTAAAGCTGTTGCGTCTGAATGTGCTGTGGGATGTCGTTTACGATAAAGGACGAATCCCAACATAAAATCGTAACTACTGTTTATTCGATTAACAGTGGCAGCGGACAAGCATACTAACGCTACACTCGTCTCCAAAGCGGAATGAAAAAGCCGCGCTTTACAGCCTGGCAGCCTGTTTTTGTAACCGCCGTCGGTGAAGCATGCCTCGGGTGACGCAGCGGTGGTGCCGTGTCTTATCGATAAGGCAGTCCAGCGTGTGGCCGTGTTACGCTGGGACGGATGATAACAAAGCGGAGGCTGCGCGGATATATGCGCAGTGTGTGTCGCCACATCACCCCCCCCCCCCCCCCCTCCCAGGAGTGGAGAGCCCTCAAGGCCTGTAAAAATCTGTGCGGCCTACCCGACGTCCTGAATGGACGCCTGTGGGTGCACTGGTATTTCCTGGTTAGGCGGAATCGATGTAGGCTGGTTTCAGCCGGTCAACAGAGACGTGAGAATCGTTACCGCGAACGAGCAGGGTAAAGGTTTTGTAGTCTTGACGGAGAACTGGATAGGGCCCGCTGTATGGTGGATGGAAAGGCTTGCGGACGGTGTCGTCGCAGAGAAATGTGTGCCTGCACGTTGCCAGATCCTTGAAGACAAAAGGGGCAGTCTTACAGTGGTGAGCTGCAGCTGACGGGCGGAGGGCAGCAATGGTGCGTCGGAGTCGGACGACGAAATCGGTGGGATCTGACGTCGCGGTGGTGGACGGCGGAGCAGCAAAAAATTCGCCTGGGAGCCGGAGTGGTTCCCCGTAGACGAGCTCTGCGGGTGTAGCTTGAATGTCCGGTTTGAAGGTGGCGCATAGACCCAGAGCGACGGTTGGGATGGCTTCGAGCCAGGTTGAGTCCGGGTGACACATGATGGCTGCTTTGAATTGTCGGTGGAAACGTTCGATCATCCCGTTGGCGCAGGGTTGGTAGCTGGTGGTCCTTGAGTGCTCGAAACCGATGGTCAGCCCGAGCAGCCTGAAAAGGTGCAATTCAAAGTGTCGTCCTTGGTCGGTGGGGACGCGGCGAGGAGGCCCGAAGCGACCAATCCAGCCGGCAAAGAGTGCCGAGGCGACGTCTTCCGCGGTGATTCCCTCTAGGGGCCATGCCTCAGGCATTCGAGTATACCGATCGATGGCGGTGAGGCAGTAGCAATAGGGTCCAGCTGGAGGAAAGGGCCCTATAATATCAAGGTGGACGTGTTGAAGCAGATCATTCCGCTACGTGGAGTGCAAGACATAGCGGTCGGCCACGAGGCGTGTAGAGGCGCGTATGCTGGGATGGTTGAGATTATGCAGCTGGTTGAAAAGGCCACGGCGATGGGAAAGGGGCACGTAAGGCCGTAAGACATACTGTTGACATGTCGCAGTAGATAGTCGTTGATCCAGGTATGGGGACTTGTTGCAACTGTACTTAGGACCTGCCCTTAAGTTCTTGCAGTTAGACGTCCGTAGTCTGAGCCTCAGCGAGGTCGTCTGCTGTTATCTGCGAAGAGCTGATAGCTGCTACAAGTGAAAGTGCTTCGGCGACTATGTTGTCCTTCCCGCTGACATGTTGGATGTCGGTGGTAAACTGGGTAATGAACAAGAGCTGGTTCTGCTGGACCGGCGGGAGTTGGTCGCGGCGTTCATAGAGAAGGCATAGGTCCAAGGTTTATGTTCGGTGTAGATAGTGCAGTGCTGTGCTTCGAGAATGTGGCGAAAGTGTTGAACTGTTTCGTATATCGGCAGAAGTTCTCTCTAGTAAGCTGGCGAACTCGACGGGGCGGTGGCCGTGATTGCGCTCGTGGGACTGGCCGCAGGAGGGGTCGTTTTCCGAGCTTGGAGTTTCTTCGAGAAGAACGCCAAGGGATGCCACGCGTTGCGTAAGGGCGGCGCCCACGGCGAAGTTAGAGGCGTCCGTGAAGAGCCCCAACGGAGCGTCTGGCACAGGATCGTTCAAACCGGTGTCCACGTGAAGGTTTGATTTCCTCGCAGACCAGGCAAGGCATCATGAAGGGGAGCCTGGTAGTCGGCTGCGTGTGGCAAGAAACGCCTGTAAAAGTTCAGCATGCCGAGGAAACGGCGAAGGTCTTTAGTGGTGGAGGGCTGGGGGTAATTTTGCGGGTCCGAGATTCGTTGAGGCAAAGGTCGAGTTCCCTCAGATGGCACTTCATGGCCGAGGAATTTGACGACTGAAGCGCCGAGCGTGCTCTTTGGGACGTTGCCAAGTAGGCCGTGGTCATCAAGGCGTTGGGAAAGCAGATAAAGGTACGTGTGGTGTTCGTTGGCTTTGCGGGAAAAGACCAATATGTCGTCAAGGTAGACGAAGCAGAAGTCGAGGCCGCGGATGATTTCGTCGATGAAGCGTTGAAAGGTTTGTCCAGCGTTCCTCAGGCCAAATCTCATGAAGAGAAACTCGAACAAGCCGAAGGGGGTAATGATTGCAGTTTACGGGACGTCATTCGGGTTGACGGGTATCTGCGTGTAGGCATTCATCAGGTCTAGCACGGAGAAAACGTGGCAGCCATAAATGCGATGGGCGAAGTCCTGTATGGGGTGAACGGAGTACCTGTCCGGAGTGGTGCGCGCGTTGAATGCACAGTAGTCCCCACAGGGCCACCAGCTTCGGTCTTCTTCGGGACAAGGTGAAGTGGCGAGGTCTATGGACCGTCGGAGCGGAGAGCGAGTTCAGTCTTGAGGTGTTCTTAAAGGTTGGCTGTTGGTGGGTTGACAAAGATATCCCGGACCTCATTGGCGTAGCAGGCATCGAGGTGGGAGACCACATAATCGTAGCGGGTCCGGTCTTGCATGATGTTTGCAAGGGAGAACTGGACCTCGACTGGGGCGAACCACACCTCGGGCCAGTCGGGCCAAAACGGCGAAAGCTTGACAGCGACACGGCAAACGTCGTGTGGGGGAGCGTGCTGGTGGACGTTTGCAGGGGTTCTGACGTCCTCGGCGGAGCCGGCAGGATGCTGCTGTACGAAAGCGTTGAGTTGGCCGTACCGTTCGGGAAGCTGTTGCTCTTGCTCGTCTATGGCGATGCGTATTGTTCGTTGTCCGGGTCACCAGATGTGGGATGTCGTTTCCGGTGAAGGACGAGTACCAACATAAAAACGTAACGACTGTTTATTCGATTAGCAGTCGTAGCGGACGAGCATACTAACGCCACACTCGTCTCCGACGCGGATTGAAAAAGCCATGCTTTCCAGCCGGGCAGCCTGTCTTTGTAGCCGCTGTCGGTGACACATGTCTCGGGTGGCGCAACGGTGGCGAGTACAGCGTGTGGCTGTGTTATGCTGGAACCGATGATAACAAAGCGGAGGCTGCGCGAAAATATGTGCAGTGTGTGTCGCCGCAGTGCAATTTTAAACTGCCTTGGGAGCAAGCGGGTGGAGTGGGCCTTGCTCTCGCATCTGGCTGCGTCCATTATTCGAGGCTCGCGAAGGAATTCATTGGCGAGACACCGGGAGCTTCCCTTCCCTTTTGTAATTGCAAATAACTATGCTCGCGCAGGCTGCTTTATAATATTTTAGGTTGTGAGCACTTGGCTGCCACCCTGTATTCCCTGTAACCAAGTGGAACGAGGTAGCGTTAAGGGCAATCCAAACCGTGGACGCAAAAAGCGAAGCCACGGCTGTGTATGTGAGCCTTAGTGCGGTGTAATGGAGGAACGTGTCTACAGAGAAAGTGCTACAAATACTGCGCCTTCCGTTTCCTGTAATCAAGCATTAGTAGGCTATGTAAAAAAATATTAATAACAATTAGTGATTATGATTATTTTTATTACTAAATCAGGAGTATATTAATTAATCATAGTGCCAAATAAAAATGTAAAAATAAACACATTAAAAAGTAAAAGAACAATACGATTGCAAACATTTGTTGTGGTTTTACTCTGGTTAACCCTAGTTGAATTGCTATAGCAACGGCGCAAGCTTCTTTTGCCTGCTACATGATTCCCCTATCACGCCCAATCAGTGTAAGGTACTACATTATTGGGGACACTTAAGCTCATCCTTTAAGGGTATGACGCGAGAGCGTATTAGTTACCAGTCTTCTTCTTCTTTCTCTTCTTCTGCTCCTCCTCCTCCTCGGCTGTTCTAGGTCAAGTGTGCCCAATCAGTGTAAGGTACTACATTATTGGGGACACTTAAGCTCATCCTTTAAGGGTATGACGCGAGAGCGTATTAGTTACCAGTCTTCTTCTTCTTTGTCTTCTTCTGCTCCTCCTCCTCCTCGGCTGTTCTAGGTCAAGTGTGCCCAATCAGTGTAAGGTGCTAGATTATTGGGGACACTTAAGCTCATTCTTTAAGGGTATGACGCGAGAGCGTATAAGTTACCAGTCTTCTTCATCATCTTCTTCTTTGTCTTCTTCTGCTCCTCCTCCTCCTCGGCTGTTCTAGGTCAAGTGTGCCCAATCAGTGTAAGGTGCTAGATTATTGGGGACACTTAAGCTCATTCTTTAAGAGCGTATAAGTTACCAGTCTTCTTCATCATCTTCTTCTTTGTCTTCTGCGCCTTCTCCTCCTCGGCTGTTCTAGGTCAAGCGTGGCCTCCGCGGCCACGCGACGGCTTGAAACCTGGCGCAGTACTGCTATCGCAATAAAACATCGCGGTGGCGCTAATGCTAACGCATTCTCCCAATCGAGTCGCTGCAGGGATCTCAATGCCTTTTTTTTTTTTTTAAAGGAGCAAGCGCTGGACGGAGAACCCCTTTTTTTTGTTCAATACAGAGGGCTTGAATGCGCGCCTTTTACTTTTGATAGGTAAAGCAGAAAATATTTCTACATAAAAGAGGCACGTAATTGGCCCGAAGATGCGCCGCGAGCCATCTTCTGGGTATAACTTCAGCGGCTAATGAACACACAGAAAGTTTTGAACCAATACCGGGTAGGAAATTAACAATGGAACATAAAATTTACTGGAAGTTAAGGGGTAGAAATGTCAGTAATGGCGCTATGTCATTCGCAGGATTGATTATTTACAAGCAGTTTTATGCCGAAAGACACTCTGGCTATGGCACTCGTTCTAGTAGAGGAACCTGATTTGCTTTGGACGGTCTGGGGTTCATCAACGCATAGGCGCCACTAAAGGGTGGGCAGAATCCAGGCGTGGCGTCCCTGCGTGCTGATACTCCTGCCTTGTGACCCATGTGTCTCTTACCACAGGGTCGGGAACATATGATTGCGTGCCCTCAGTTTTCTTCTTAAAGATGAGCGCGTTGCTGAGCTCCTGACCACGTGAAATGCCGCCTGTCGGCTAACAACCGGATAATTTTATGCCCGAAGACTATATTGAGCGCCTGCCCATATTTTTCATTGGTCACAAAGCGAGCGCATGATGTCTTAAAAGCAACACGATTGTGCTTTCTCTCAAGACAAGCATATGACCGTATCCCGCTTTCGCCGAATCTAGGGAAGTCTGTGTTACCCCACAGTTATCCCCGTTTAATACATTTCGCAGCAGTGACTGGGCGCAAATCATCGGCTGGATAAGCATATGTGCGCGGGAGAAGAAAAAGAGGCCACCAGTAACCACGAGGATGATGTGACTGTCATCGGAATGCCAGGTGGCGCTATAGCTATATAGGAGCTATCGTTGTGCCTGCTTCTCCTTGGGATAGGCTAAAACGACCGGAATGCTTTGCAAACATTTTATTGAAGCCGCCAAGGAAGCGTGCAATATATCGGACGACCACAGAACTGGCTTTCTGTCTTCTGCGAGACTACAAAACGAGCATTTCTACCCGCGCACAGCACACCTTGTTCAAATCTCAGAAAAACCGCTTCGCCCCAAAACTACCTATTTTGCAGGAGCACCGATTGGGTCTTTTCTTCCGATGTACAACTTCTTAGCATCTGACACACTTGCGTACTTTGAAGGGTTGTAAAACTGCACAAGTAGCGTTTAAAAATGATTGATTACATTCGTATGAAAGCATTAAACATGCGTGTTATAAGTAGGTGGCCGCCCCGCCGGGTTGGCGCAGTGGTTACGGCGCTCAACTATACTGTTCCCAAAGACGCGGGATCGAATCCCGGCCTCGGCGGCCTCTTTTCGATGGAGGCGAAAAGCAAGGCGCCCGTGTGCTGTGCGATGTCAGTGCACGTTAAAAAAACCCCAGGTGGTAAGGAATTTCCGGAGTCCTCCACTACGGCGTCCCTCATAGCCTGAGTCGCTTTGGGACGTCAAACTTCACAAACCAACCAACCATAAGTAGGCGGCCGTTTACAGTGGCGCTTCGCTTTATCTGCAGCCCAGCGAAATTTGTTATCTCCCCCTCCCCCCTTTCCCGTTTATTTTAAACCCTAAATAATGCTTATGAGGCACCCTTCATAGTGAGCAACAAGCGGCTTTTGGAGTGAATAGCATCATTTTTATCGGCTCTCTTTTGAAGTCGCGGTAGGAATCACGGCAGTCATCAGTTGCGTTTTGCGCTCTGGTATATACCTGCATGTTTCAATGCTTCACTCCAGAGTTACCAGACTAAGGCCTTAATCTAATAACGTCCCCAGAGCCTGTATTTTGGTCATCATATGTTTCACTCCTGCATGTGATAACTTTAGCGGAAAGGCGGGCACCGCTTTTTATACTGTGCGTTTCTTTCTCCTTATGCTCTTCATTAAAGACAGACTGCCTGAACATAAACACAGGCACTCGGTGACAGTGCGTGCCGTTCAAACCTTATCCAATGCACAGCAGATGATGAAGGAGGGAATATAACACCCTCGGACACTCAAATTACTTGGTGAATGTTCATTTTTTTTATTGCAGGTGATTTTTAACTGTTCACGGATATGTATTTTAAGCACTATGAGAGAGACCTGGATTCGTTTTGTGCAGGTGGATTTCATAGCAAACAGGCACCATGTGCGTCAGAGGAATTTGATGGCTGAAGCATATTTACCTAAAATTGAAAATAATAAAGTTTTTTTTTTACTTTAAGGCGCAATATCATACTGGGATATTAAAGGCTGTCAACAACAAAGGTGAGTTCCCTTTTTAAGTTTTCATTATCGGCAGTCGGAAATGTTGCTAGATATATCAAATAGGAAAAATATACATATGAAAGCTCGTTGACTTTCCTTTCAATCATTGCACAGTTATAAAATTGCATCGCTTACATTTTTTTAGCATCAAATACGGACGGCGCTTGCATATGATGCCATCCTATAAATGTGAAATGCGTAAAACCAGCTCAACGAACTTTCAGACGCCTATTTTTAACATCCGATGTCAACAATTACAAGGTCAATTAAAAAATTTTGAAAAAGGGGACTTACCTTTCCTGCTGAAGTACCTTCAATTTCCGAATATAATATTGCCCTTTCAAAAGTAGAATGTTCATTTATTATCTTTTTTTTTTTATTTAAGCGTGCAGGTATTGATCTCCATGACCAACAAAATTTCTGCCTCAATCTACAACGACGCATCTTTAAAGAGCGTACTGGGGTACTTCTTATAATTTTTAAAAGCGAATCTCTAAGCAGTAAAAAAAAAAAAAAAAATCACCCGTTGTATGCACTATACTGTCTTTGCAGGAAATATTAATATTAAATCTCACATGTTTGGGGAAAGCAGCGTACGGTTACCCCAGCGAGCGGATTTAGCCCCTCTTTATTCCTGAATGCCACTCGGGTGAAACAAAAGCCCGCTAACGTCATACGGCGAAACCAAGGCAAAGCGGGAGACAAGCGCGTTGCAGCCCTCGATATAGCTCCATCACTGTCTCAACCTTCACCCCGGTCGCCCGTCATACGGGACCCCGCACGCATGCTTGTCGTAGATGCAGCGCAGTATGCGTTCCGTCAGGGGTAGGTTGACTCGTGGTTTCGCATGTCGTCGCCAGATGGCGGGCACGATGAGCGCGCTGCAAGTAGCCTCTGTAGGGAAAGTATCGACATTCGTGGTTTACTGAAAGTTTTCTCCTCAAAACTCATTTGTTGGATGAATTTTTTATTTATTATTTTGTGCTTAGAGGATACAGAGGGTAGAATGTATCTTCTAAGTAAATAAATGAATAATTCATCCAGCAAATTAGTTTTGAGGAGAAAACCCAGCCTGTAACGACAAAACATAACAGCAGGAAAGTGGGTTAAATATATATACACAAGAAGAATTGTAGGCACGGTAAATATAAAATCAAGCGTTTGCAAATTCAGACCGTGTAATATAGCTCATACAGTAGCAGCGTGCAAAAATAATGTAACAAATTATTGATCAGTTGATGGAAGCGGTCGCCGTCAGTTGACATAACATCCGGTGATAAAGTGTTCCGTTCAGATATTGGAGGGATTCTGCTGCCAGCTCCTTTGAATCTGCGACGTTAAAGTACGGATCTAATTTGTTGCTCACGTTTTTGTACTCCAAGTCCCGTTATCCTCCTTTGGAGTTGTAAACTATTTTCTTTCTGTTTTCTAAGCCAGCAACGATTCATTCGAGTCCTTCCATTCTGTTTTTACGCCGCTAGTACTCAAACCTTTTCTTGCTCGCCTCTACTGAAAATGCGTTATTTTGCCTCCCGCCAGGCGCACACCAAGTCTTCTTGCTCATGCTTACCTCCATATGGCCCCGTTCTAAAATAATCTGTTCTAGCTTCAAATCGGAGGTAGTTATTTGCCTCATATTAGGATCAAAACCTTTCCACGCATTTAGAAAACGCGATGCTTTGTCACTGTTTTGCGCTTCAACTAAAGCAACGTTTTTTTTTTTTTATGAAATACCATTCCGCTCACTGGGTAATCATTCCTGTAGTTTGTTGTGCAGCCCGTTACATTGGGATCGTGTCTCTCGCTTGGCGCTGAGCTCTCGATTCTTTAGCGAAGTGAAATAAAGGCCACCACCGTCAGGCGTGCGATGAGCCCACAGGGGTGCAATCCCAAATGCGAATAAGCGAATCCCACAGACCAAGTGGGAGCTGACAGCGGAAACAAGAAATAATGAGTCGAGAAGAACATGTGCACATGTGTTCACAGTGCCTTCTCCATGAAGCTCTGCTCCGTCGTGTAGCTTACCTCTCCGAACATCTAGGTAGGCCATACCAGGCTGTGAGACATTTGTATCCTTTATCAGATCGTGCCGTTAACCAGTTCGTTTGTTTGTTCGGGGAGTACGTACACGTACCAAGTATGGCTGGCGCGTTGTACGGCCGCACACAGCGGCAGGGCTCCTGGCATGCATGAAGTGCTTACAAAAGTGAGGAAGCAGGTCTGGGTCCTCCTGCGGCGGGTGTTTACCTGCGTAGAGAGCAGAGGTTATCGGAAGTTTGGTGTCGGCCATCTGTGATTTGATCGCATTCGGCCGGAGCGTTTTCTGTTTCACTGTGATTTCGGTATAGCGATTGGTCTCAACGAGAACTCTCGCGTTTTCGAGACAGTCCGACGCCTCGTCGGCTTACTGTCTCGATAACGAGTCAGACAATTTTTGCGCCGTGTGCAGCCTTTTTCGGTCGTGTCTCACCGGCCCTAACCTCGAAACAAGAAGCTCCATTTTATCCTATGTGACCCTGGACGGAGAGGGTGCACGCATAATCACAAAGAAGCCAAACTTAGCACGACGCTGGATGTGTGTTCGTGGGTGCGTGCGCGAATAAGGAGAGAAGCCCCACCGGAAAATATTGCCTATTTCTATAAATCGTTCCATATATCGCCACATCTCCTTGCGGTTTAACACGGCGACATTCGGCTCCTTCTGGAAATAACGGCAGTACAATAGGGGGTATTCAACGGGGATTCTCATATTTTTATAAGCCAGTGCCAACCGACTGAAAAGCCCCACCTTAAAATGCTCAAATCTGGCCTCCAAAATGGGCTTCGAAATTAAAGGGAAACTGCGAAGTGTGTATAGCATATGCTTTACGTTGAAAACACGCTTGGGTATTCTGCTCACGTAACGTTTATGTAGGGCCTAACTCTGCGTCGCATTAAGCTTAGAAAAGAGCAGAAACCGGAGTCCCGACGACTTCGCAGTTCGGAGGACATGAGGCAGTGAATATCTGAAACACAATCGATGTGATTTTTCTTCGACGAGCGCTTCCTTGTGTTGTCGACAGAGACGACACGGCAAATGTTTGTTTCGTACGGCCTGCGAGCGAGTGCTGTCAAACGAAGGGACGATAAATCTGTTCCGTTGTTTTTGTTTAACGACTGTGTCGACTACAGTAAATTTCTCAGAATTGGGATTACAACCAGCTACCTTCCTCAGCGAGTGCCTCAAGTGCTTCGACCACGAAAAACCACGATGATGTTACGTTACGAGACAACGAATGGAGGACCAGAGGGCGAGGCATCACGACTGGCTCACTCGACGAACGACGACAGCGCACAGAACGAAGACGACACACAACCCAACGGCGATATGGGATCCATGAACACTGAAACGACAAACAGCCATGGCGTGGCCAATTCCAACGAAGCAGTGCCCGTTCCCAGTGCCTTCGACTTCCTGGTGCTGATGCAGGCTGCGATCCAGACGGCGGTACGAGAGGCATTGCAGGGAGCAGCCAGCTAATGCAATCGGCCCAACCGCCATTACACCGCCCGTCGGTAGATGCACCGGGTGTCGCGAATGGACTCACGACGAGTGCACAACTGATGCCAATATTCGACCCATCTTCGCATTATCAGCCAACAGTCGAGACGTAGCTCAGTAAAGTGGACAATCTGGCTGCAGCCTACATGGAGCGACTAGCAGACCACTTGCTTCGCCCTCAAAAAGCTACGGGACGTCGCAAAACATAGTATGATGGCCTCACAGATGTCCAACGAACTTGGGCCGACTAGAAAACCGAATTTAAGAGGGCATTTTCTTCAGCATCCAGATTTCAATGCACATTTTTTGACATGGAATCACGAAAGAAGGAGCGCCACGAAAGTGTCGAAGCGTACTTCTACGACAAGCTGGCCAAAGCAAGGCACTGCAACATCGGTGAAGCGGCATGCATCGAGTACGTCATCACTGGACTCAACGACGAAGATCTGGTGCGGGCTCTCAGCTTTCGAGACTATGCAAGCCCAGATGAGTTGCTCCAGTGCATGAAATGGCTCTGCGTTCGAACGGACACCATGAAGCAGACCCATGACGCTCTATCAGCCGTTCGATGCTCGACGTTCACACTGCGTCCGAATAGGTAACGACAGTGTAGCGGCAACTGCTCAACGTCTACCTCGCACCGGAGGCGATAATGAATCGGCAAAGGCACCCGGACGGAAATACAACGAAAAAGGCGAACCACTTTTTTTTTATTGCTCTTCATACGGAAGTTTTTCGGTAGCATGCCCAAAATCTCAAGGTAAGCAGCGATGCATAAATCGCGGAAAATCGGGCCACGAGGCCACAGATTGCTACTCGAAAAAAGGCGCGACAAACAGCAACGGGACGAAACCAGCAGTCTTTGCGCAAGAAAGCAACGATACAGTGGGCAGCATGTTGCCAAATCAGAAGTATTTCGTGAGTGACAAAGTGAACGGGAAGCCGATTAAGGCATACCTCGACATGGGAAGCCAATGCATAACGATGCGGGAGAGCGAGGCGGAAAAGTTGAAATTGTCATATGAATCTCTAAGCCGTCCCTTTACGATCAGCCGATACGGATCGGGGAAAACAGCGTCAATGGGCAGCTTTGAAGCGAAATTGACAGTGGACCAGGCTACAGCCGACGTCCAGATTCACGTTGTCCGAGACGATGTACCAGCTATCCCATTGCTTTTCGGGCAACCCTTTACCGAACAGCCGCACATAACGGAGGTGCGTCGTACAAATACAGTGCGCATTTTCGAGGAGCATGACGAGTCGGAGGATGAGGACGGAACTCTGGCAAACTTAGCGGCACCGGCCCCAGCTACCACCGCGCTGAGTGAACTTGTGGGCTACGGAAGCTGTTGTCATACCTCCGAATTACGTCGGCTTCGTTGCATTGGGCAGTGACAACGTTACTCACAGAGACATCTTCGTCCACGGAAAGCTGCACGAACCACGTGGTCAATACATACGAAGCTATGCGCTGAGGGAAGACGAAGAGTGCGAGCTATGCATACCTGTAGCGAACGTTTCAGTCTCCGCTGATAATCGCGCAAAACCAGAAACTCGCAAGGGGAACATTGTGCATATGGAAGATGAATATCTAAACCCTCCATTCTCGTAAGTTGCAGCGAAAGAAAGCCGACAAAGGCAATATCGGAAGATGATGTAACGGTCGGCACGTCAATTTCTAACACGCAAAAAGAGTCACTCGTCGCGGTGATTAACGAGTACCGCGACTGCTTAGCAACGTGTCTATCGGAAATCGGCTACGCACGCGCAAATGAAATGAAGATTGAGATAACCACGGACATTCCGGTAACGTACGGCCCCTACCGCCTAACACATTCGGAAAGGCAGGCTCTGAGAACGATGATCGATGAACTCAAAGAGGCTGGAGTAGTGACGGACTCTAACTCTGCCTTCGCGAGCCCTATCCTACTTGTAACTAAAAAGAGCGGTGAGAAACGGCTCTGCGTAGACTTCCAAGCCCTGAACAAAATAACCAAGAGGGATAGGTATCCGCTGCCATTAATTCACTATAAACTTGACAGGCTCCACGACAAACGACTTTTCACGAGCCTAGACCTTACATGCGGTTATTATCAGGTGCCTATCGATGAAGACAGAAGACGGCGTTCGTCACTCCGGACGGTCATTACGAATTCACCCACATGCCATTCGGACTTGTCAACGCACCAAGCATGTTCCGGTGCATAATAAACACGGTGCTTCGACCATTCAGACACACAAAATTCATGGCGTACATGGATGACTTGCTGATTCCCTCGGTTTCGTTTGAGGAAGGATAGACAACTTGACACAGGCACTTGAAGTCTTGCGGACTGCTAGCCTTACATTGCGCTGGAAAAAGTGCTCGTTCTTCCAAAAGAAAATCAGATGCTTGGGTTACGATAGTTCGGCTTCGGGCATCAACCCCGACAGCCTCAAGCTGAAAGGCATCGCTAATTTTCCTACACCGGCAAACGTCCACGATCTCCGACGTTTCTTGGGCCCTTGCAGCTATTTCAGACGCTTTGTGGCCGGATTCGCTGAGATAGCAAAACCACTTACGACCCTGCTTTGCAAAAGACAGTGTTGGTGCAGGGAGTACAATCAAGAGGCTGCATTTAGGGAACTACAAAGACACCTAATGAGTAAGCCAATGCTGGCATTTTACGCACATGGAGCGAAGACGGAAGTGCACACCTATGCTCGCAGGGTTGGTCTCGGAGGAGTGCTGTTGCTGCAACAAGTGGACGGTAAAATGCATCCCGTTATGTATGTCAGCCGTAGCACTACGAGAGACGAGGAACGGTACCACTCGCACGAACTTGAGGCGTTATCGGTTGGTTGTATGGTCTATTGAAAAGTTTAGGCCATACCTGTACGGAAACGAGTTCTTCGTTGTTACAGACTGCAACTCTCTCAGGACTGCCTTGTCAAAGCGAGATCTGGTGCCACGTGTGCGCAGGTGGTACCTGACGCTACAAGAATACACATTTGATGTAGAACACCGATCGGGAGCTTCAATGAGCCACGTTGACGCCCTCGGCCGGGCGCCTGCCTCGGAAGCTGAAGAGACTGATGTTGCAGGAGGCGTTAAGGACTTACAGCGGAGCTTGCCGACGACGACTGGTTGACGCTAGCACAGAAAACGGACTCAGCGTTTGCAGTCTATCGCAGACATCTTGAGGGGATTGTCGAAAACGAAAGAAGCATGAAAGAAGTATGCTCTGGTGGAGGCGTGATTTTCAGGAGATCATTCAATAACAGTGAGGAGCGGCACGTTGGCAAATCGTGAGATGGTGTCACGACGGTTTGGGTCACCTCGCAATTGACAAAACCATGGCCTTGCTAGAAAACAAACAGTGGTTTCCAAGGATGCGACGGTACGTAAAACGGCACATCTCATGTCCTTAGAATGTTGTATCGAAAAGCTTCTTCCGAAAAAAAAAAAAAACCGGGCAGGCTGCATAGCATCGAAAAAGTTGCCGTGCCATTCGGCGCGATCCATATGGATCACTTGGGCCCATTCATCCGCAGCCCTAGTCGTAATATGCATGTCATTGTGGCGATGGATGGCTTTATGAAGTTTGTGATCATTCGCGCTGTGACAAGCACCGTGTCAAACTATGCAAATGGTTTTCTCAGAGACCTTGTTGCCCCCTTCGGGGCTCCACGAAGATTGATCACCGACCAGGGAACCGCTTACACCAGCCGACAGTTCGAGGAGTACTGCAAGTCGCTCAACATAATTCACGTGAACAACGCGACGTGCACACCCAGGGCCAAGGTACAGGTCAAGAGGTACAACAGAATGATAACTCCCGCCATTTCCAGTTTGTCAGAACGAGGCAACGTAAAGGACTGGAATGAAACTCTAACGTAGGTGCAATGGGGAATCAGCAACACATCGTCAAATATGGTGAGACATAAGCCGAGCTACGAGGGCGATGCCATTCAGTCTGCTTTTCAACTTTCCCTCACAAAACGTGACAGGAGACCCAGTTGATGCCGCCATCACACTGAAGCTTCACGCCAGCCTGCTTAAGCTACGGGAGGCAGCAATCGACAAAATTCGTCGGTATGAGGAGAAACAGAGAGAGAGAGAGCTTAAACAAGCAACGAAAGACAGCGCCGAGCTACCAACCAGGCGACATGGCGTTGATCGAAAGGGAACCAGTTTCAACTGGAGAGTCGCGCAAGCTGTGCTCAAAGTACAGGGGACCGTATATAGTTGTGGCCGCTCTCAGGTTACTCGGCCGTTCCGACCTCGGACATCTGATGGAAGAGGGTGTGTTGAGAGGGACTGAGTGGACCGTGCCGCCGCCGAAACGGACCCTTTTTGGGCAGTGTGTGTTTTGTACGCCGTGCGAGCGAGTGCTGTCAAACGAAGGGACAATAAATCTGTTCCGTTGTTTTTGTTTAACGACTGTGTCGACTACACTTGGTTCCCGCCCCGACGAGGGTAATCTGGGAACGACTGTAGCGAAATTTGGCACTTTGCTCTCATGTTAAGGGAGTAAACCTACTCTGCTTGTAAAATGATAGTATAAATGTTCATCCCCACTTACGTCAATATCTACCTGCTTTTTCCCTATTCTTTCTCCTGGTTATGGACCAGGATCACACATTTTTGTGGAAGGGAGAACGTTAGTTGTCTGTATTTAAGGTATGAAATTCCGCCTATAATGTTAGGAGGATGCCCTCTTCCCCACAAATCCTCCTTGCCCATCAGCCCTGTCTATGTGTGAGATTCACCTGTGATGTCCGAGGAATAGAACATACCTGCATCCACTGTTTCTTTCGACCCGCCAGGAGGCGTTCGGCTGGAGACGGGCTCTAAACAGATTGCGTATCGACTGGTGCTCCCGCTTTATACCGGTCCTCATTCAGACTCTTGAGGTGCGGAGCATTGTGCAGCAATCGCTTTCTCGTCCTTCTACAAATGTTGCTTATTACTGTACTATTTCGAAAGCTATACGGGATATCTATGTGAATGACCTCCCGTATTCAGAGGACGTTGACGCCACAGGCTTCACGTGTTTGGCGGATAATGTTCGGCAGGGAGGACAGCGAAGGGAAGTAATCTCTATTGTTTTTCTTTAGAAAGAAATGTTACAGAAAGTCTTCGCTGGTGCCTCCGGTATACGTGTGTTTAATGGTCGCACTTCCGGTGCCTCACCAACAGTGAGCGTGTTCGCTCCTTTTTCTTGTAAGTCATAAGCGGAAGGGGAGCCAGGTTTCTCCTGGGGAAGGCGCGTACGTCGTGCCTGATGAAGGCCGGAAAGTGGAGAGGGGGGGGGGGGGGGGGAGGCGAGGAAAAAAAAAATGCTCGTAACTTTACGAGTACCGCCAGAACTTGTGGAGAAAACATAGCGTCCCTCAAACGACCTCCGCCATCCTGCCTGCTTTGCCATCTCCTCACGCATTCATTTCCAAAGGGAGGGAGAGAGACAAATAGCGCTGGGTAAGGGGAAATAAAAATGAGCCATAACGCTTTCAAATGAGACCCATTTGTCCCACACTTGATTTGATTTCTTTTCTTTCCCTTTGCCTACTTGTCCCAATTTTGGCGCGGAAAGAAAGGTACTCATGATCGGCTATACACCAAACAAGCAATGTGGAGGGGTTTGTATGTTTGCGCAGTTACTTGACATAGTACTTCTTTTTCTGACTTTTTCCACAGCAATCTATCACAATTTTTTCCTGCCGAGGCGACGAAGTACTACACATCTACTTGTTTCCTCAGATCGGTTCCTTCTACGTGTGCTTTCATTTGTTACCCGCGGATGCCGCTGACGCGCAAGTTGCATGTAAAGAAGTAACTGTAACAGACTGGGAAAGAAAGCAAAGCAGTCGGTGAAAGCTCTCGCGTCACACCTGTTTCGAAAAGCAAAAAAGAGAATCTAGTGGAATGAAGCATGTTCTAAGTACACAAGTTACGACTCGTTTGTTCCCGGACACATGCTCAACGAGCGGCCTTTCACCATTCTTCTCTTCGCGCTCTTCTCTGCTCTAGAAAGGGGCACTAGGATACATCTGACGAAGCGTGTGTGAGCGACGCGCTTGCTTATATGGACAATATACAAAATTTGCGCTGTCTCAGCGAGTACAGTTATGAACTAGATGAAAGCAAGCAAGCAAACATGCAAACTGTCAAGGCGTGTTCCTGCGCACATACACATACATCGCGATGTCGCCGAGCATAATGTATGCCGCACAACAGAACCGGAAAGCAACAAGCAAAATACGCGCAAACTTTTGCCAACTCCAACGCCCTCAGATTGTTCACTTCACGAGGAGCAGTACGGAATAAAACGAAAACAGAAGACACCGTTTACGCGAACGACTCGGGAGATGCAAACGCGGAAATATACGTTCGAGGCACCCGGCATTATGCGGCCGCTGGCGTGGGCTAAACGGGAGGGTGTGGAGAGATGGAAGGGTGGCATGAAGCATCGCGATATGCCGGGTTAAAGGAGTTAGACGAGAAAAAAGAAAAAGAAGAGAGTATGCGAACAGATTCAAAAACTAAAGAAAAGCAGAGATGTGACAAGTGCAAGAAAATGCGCATCTCGTTTGCATGCGTTCTGCGGCGCGATTTTTTTCGCCCTTTCTTTTATTTTATTTTTTCCACGACAGTGCCGGCGACTGCAACGCTCCACTGAGAAACGTCGTGCTCATCACTCGACATCGTTCCTCATTCTTTACCCTTAGAAAAGCAGAAAAAAATAAATAAAAGGGAACGAGGAAAGTTCCCGGAGTGTCGCGCGTTTAGAGCAATAGGCGAAGTTAAGTTTCCCCGCATCCCACTCGCGCTCGGCAGCAAAGCACGCCGCTTGGAATGTGACTGAAGATGATGGCCGACCAAAGGAATGGCTCGCTCTTGGCCACATTCAGAGCCCCAATCACCTAGCGCGGGGCAAAAAATTAGAAAGAAAAGTTGTAAAAGATAGGAAATGAGGCGGGCGAGACGGGAAGTGAAAAACAAAAACAAGCAAAGCAAGGAGCCAAAGGTCATAGAGCGCACTGTCATGCTCAAGAGGCTCGCAGCTTCCGATCTAAGAACTTAACATTCTAGCACAGGACGCCTGTTGTTGGTGTCAGTGAGCGAGGGTGAAAAATACGAAGAAATAAAGTTTCAAGGCTTGTTTTTCGCATTGCGCAGTGAGGCAAATGAGCCGCGCACATGCGTAAGGAGAGGGGAGGGAGTGGCACTAGCGTGCAAGGGCGATGGGACTGCCAGTGTAGGGCCCATTGCTCCTCAAAGAACGCCTCAGTGAAAAGGTGACCTTGGTAAGGAATGTGATGCAGCCCTTTACGTCACTGGCATTATAATGACGTATGCAGTGTGCTGACTGGACTCAGAGTGCGGAACGAACTGGAGCCCATTTGTGTCTTGCTTCCTTCCCTCCTTGCATGGCAATAAAGAATATTCTCTACGGCTAGCTTCAAAAAAGGAGTGGTAATGTTGTGCGAGGCATCTAGTTCCTCATGATGCTGCACCAGTTTCGGGAGGCGATTTAAGAAGTTTCACGAGGTTTCGTGAGACTAATTTGCACATAGGGTCACATGCATAGCACCCACGCAATGCAGCAAATTAAAAAGGTACGAAAACAACGCGTATCAATATATCAATGCGCTGCCCTTGATTACGGCAGTCCTGATATGTTCCATGCAGCTTGAATACGTTAAGCCATGCCATACCATACCATACCATACCATACCATACCATACCATACCATACCATACCATACCATACCATACCATACCATACCATACCATACCATACCATACCATACCATACTATACCATACCATACCATACCATACCATACCATACCATACCATACCATACAAACTGGAAAAGACTACAAAAAATTCCCTTTTGTTTCAATAGAATTTCTGTGTGGTTTTTGACGGTGAACCTGTTGCGACAACAGACATTTCTGTAGTGACATCAGAATTTTGTATAGCTACAACAACAGAAGTACTGCAGAACAAGAGCGTACAGAAACGTATTACATAATAACTACAAATATATGAAAAGTACTACGGAAGTGCAGACAAATAAGTAATTACGGCAGAAGTAGAGAATATTGTGCAGTATTTTTGACAAAGTTCTCTCATTGTTTTTGACTGCTGGGGTACCATACCATACCATACCATACCATACCATACCATACCATACCACACAATACCATACCCATACCACACCATACCCCTACCCATACCCATACCCATACCATACCATACCATACCCATACCATACCATACCATACCATACCATACCATACCATACCATACCATACCATACCATACCATACCATACCGTACCATACTATACCATATACCATACCATACCAGACCCTATCATGACATACCTCCGTTCCATGAATTTTGATTTTTTTATATACTGTACAAAGCTACAAAACTATACGGCCGTGTAGCTTTTTCCCTCGTCAAGGTCCGAACCAGCTGCTTCCGCACGGTTAAAAACAGGTGATAAAGGAAAGTCCGGTCCTGGTACCTTTCATTCGAATGGAATCGTGTTCGAGCCTCGAGGTTATGTACCGTTGTAAAAAAAATAAAATGGAAACGGCAAGAGGCACCAACAAAAAGAGCATTCAATCCGCTACCATAGGTAGAGGACGTGGGGCCCATGGAAGAAACGCAGGAGAGAAGAAATAAAAAAAGTACGGTTGGGAAGGTGGACTCCTGAAGGATTCAGGCCTCGCGACAAAAAACCTACTTACCTGCCAGTCGGCTTATGGTAAAGTTGATGTATAGCTTAAAAAAGGGGATTCAATCATATTTTATTTCTTCAAAGAAACATTTAGCGTATAATTTAAAACGTTAAAATGTGATAGTAAGGATGAAAAGATGGCCGGTCTCAATTATTATGCTTATAAATCTATGCATAACTACGGAATAATTTTATTAATCCCTGCAAACAAGGTTTCTATACCACGTGAAAAAACAAAAATCAGATTAAGCGCGCAGGGTATGTTAGCGGAGGAAAATTATTATTTCTGCTATCTCGAGCAGAAAAGCTTTATTTAATGGGTGATCTGGATTCAGATCATTAGTTAATAATGGTCGTGATGGATTTTATGCTCATTTGCTGATCGGTGATCAGAATACGCAATTGCAGCAAACTAGTAGGCTTGGACTACACACAGTAATCAGTAAATTCTTAAACCATGCATGTAGGCGTGCTTCAGCCAGCTCCATCGGCGTCAGCTTAGATTTGCCGTCGACTCTGAGAAGAAAATATTCCCTGAAATGCTTGCTGCACGCAGGAAAGCGTGAACTTTTGTCCATTATCAGGGTGAATATCCATTACACTCGCAGCTTTCATCTTCTGGATTGAAAACGGAGCTTGCATCGAGTTCCGTCGCGTACATACGGCATGAAAGCGCTTAAACATCACCTACTCTGATAAACGCATAAATAACGTCCCGCGGTTGCCGTGAATACTCATGATGAAAATGTGCAACTCAGGTACGTACTACATGCTGACAGGAAACACGCACGCACGCACGCACGCACGCACGCACGCACACGCACGCACGCACGCACGCACGCACACACACACACACACACACACACACACACACACACACACACACACACACACACACACACACACACACACACACACACACACACACACACACACACACACACACACACACACACACACACACACACACACACACACACACACACACACACACACACACACACACACACACACACACACACACACACACACACACACACACACACACACACACACACACACACACACACACACACACACACACACACACACACACACACACACACACACACACACACACACACACACACACACACACACACACACACACACACACACACACACACACACACACACACACACACACACACACACACACACACACACACACACACACACACACACACACACACACACACACACACACACACACACACACACACACACACACACACACACACACACACACACACACACACACACACACACACACACACACACACACACACACACACACACACACACACACACACACACACACCGCTGTTACGCTCCCTGTGCCTTCAACAAAGCAGAATTTTTTTTCCCCCATACCCTCTCCTCTCACAGGAAGATGCCCATGGTGGCGCAAGATTGACAGTATGGCTCGAATGCCGGGGCTGGCATTCAATTTTTGCCTGATGTACAACAGCGCCTCATAATCTGGATTTACATTGTAGGTCTCGCATAACCGTTAAATATATGCCAGAGGCAAAATTTACCTGACCTTCGATATCTGGCTCAATTGAATCAAACCACGAAGCTCGGGTCATGCCTACGTGTCATCTCCATTCTATAAATTTGCAATTGCACTAGGTTGTAACTTTTATTTTAATTGCTTTTAAATCAAATTACATAGATATTCATTTTAGTTTCGTCTTTTGACATACAAATGACTTACTCAGCGCTAGTCAATGTGTGGAACACAAAGAAAAATGAAAAAGGGTTGAGACTTCTTATTTTGCGTTGCGTTCTTGAAGCCTTCTCTACAAGTACACAATGTGCGACAGTCATTTCTTCATTTTATTTGGTTAGATGTCTTGTATATCATTTTGTACACATGGTTTCTAATTACTATGTGTTCTTTGCTGATGCTATCTAAACGACGCACCTTCTGGCCCAGTGTTGCTGTGAAGGGACACATTTTTTCCCCCGCTGTTTTTTCAGGTGTATGTACAGCTTTTATCAAAGTTTACAGCCCAGGGGGTCTAGTTCTGAGCGATACTATGTGGCACGTAATGCATTCCCAGGTTTCCATACTTGCTGAAGGCAAGAAGGGTTTTCGTCCTACCCTCTCCAATGGCTAGGACTTCCGCGATTAATACAAAAATCCTTTCCTTTCTGACGCTCCGAAGCACGTGACAATATTATACGGCTTAAAAGCAAACCGTCTGGGCGGTAAACTTTTGATAAAGGCTGTACATATGCACTACAAGCGTACTAGCTTGAATTCAAGTGTTTCTTGGGGCTTGCGAACTATATCACTTAGGCCCGCGTTTAATTGATCATGTTGTTAGGAAACATCTGAAAACATTTTTTTTATTTCAGCGCTAGGTGAATGAAAATTGTACAAATTTTTGAACTTAATTAATTTTCTCTTTAAAAATTTGTTTTTGTTTAAGCCAACTTGACGCTTTCGTGTTAAAAATTCCATGCGCGACTGAAAAACAGGGCAAGCTTGTGCAGGTTTTGGATATGACAATATGCGTCAAAGGGCAGCGCAAATCCTTTCTTTTCTAGAACTCTACTGTGCACAACTGGTCAAAGTAAGGTCATTCCCTTGACATACATCATTTTCAGACAGTTCTATATCTAGTGTATCGTTTTCAGTGGCTATAGAGCCTGTACATTAAAAAAAAAATTGGGTAAAAAAAAAATGTCGCTCATTGCATTGAAACCTATACATTGCATCGTACTCACCTTCAAAATTATGCATACCATATTTGGACTTGATAGGTCCACAAAAGGTTTACGAAATTTTGTCTGAAAAAAGCTATGTTAGGCTCAAAATATGTGTATGAGAAAAACACGACTGAAAGGTATAAAAAGGCACAGATAAAAACTATTTTGGCAGTGAAATTTTTTATTCTCATTATTCTTACTTCATGGGAGTTTGATGTGGGGAAGCCAACCTTAGGCAGAAAAAAACATAAATCTACTAGCTTGCAGAAGCCTGGTCGTGCGTGACGCACTTGATTTGACGCATCACGCCCATGAAAATGGGTTCGATCTGCATCTTTCATAGCCGCCGCGAGTGATCTAAGATTTTTGTTAACTTCCCGATAATTTTTGGAAGCTCTTGATTTATATTTCAAAGAGGAACGATAAACTCTGCAAAATAGCCAACATTGCCAGCCTTCGATTTTGAAAACAAAACTGCGATTTTTCGATGTGCGTTTGCCATTAAGTGCAAACGCATAATATACTGTTCAAAAAACGGCCAGTGGTCACTCCTTATTGTCAGACACCTCCGGCTACTTCCCGAACCTGCTGATGTGGAATGGCTACGATTTCGTGAATAACACGCAGAGGCTTAACAAACAAAGAAGACTTGGCGAACGTTTGGCCAGTCAGAAAGCAGGTGAAAGTGCTGCAAAGCTATCCAAGGCAGCCTCAAGAGAGCAGAGTTGTAAAATTGCCCGTCATACAACCTTTTTCAAACATTTCATTGAAATATCGATGATGGAGAATCTCTAAGTTCGTTTGCCTGGAAGTCTGATTCGTACTGTCATCGCTAATGTCACCTGCATTCCCTTTCTAAACTCTCAGGTGACTGGCGAGATAGCAGAAAAGATGCACTTCTTCTACTTCCTGGTGTACCGCTACGGAGTGTGCGTGCCTTCTACCTGTTCTCGAGAGGACGTCGAGACCATCGCCGCTAGCCGTGAGTTCAGCTTGTGCTCTTTCCGTGGCGTCACCATTGCACCGAACCATAGTTGCCGTTCGTGCCGGCTTTGCAGCGCGACCCTCGACTTCGACCGAGACGCCCTCCCAATGGGGAGTCCGCCACGGCACTGTTGGTCGCCGCTTCTGCGATGCACCCGTGTGCGTGCCTTGAAAATGCAACGGCAGCTTTCGACGCACGCTTCCTAGATTTCGAGCCTGGATCGAAGCGTGGGTCTCCAGCTGAGCACACGATTTCGTTGGGGTCGTCGGCAGAGGCGGCAGTAGTGCCCTTTGCCAGGCGCTGCGGCCCGTCGTGTGACACGCCGCGGTGTTTGGGTTTTGCCCGTCCATAAGGCTTATACCCTGTTGCACATCAGCGTGTGTAACGTCGCGGCTGCCGATTAATGTTTCGGGGCCGGTGATGTAAGAGGTTATGTGTGAACCAATGCGCGCGGAGTTAAGCTCCCCTGTGCGAAGCTGGAGAGTATGCACGTATTTCAAAGTGATTCTGGCGCTCTGCTATAGAAGCTCCAAAGCGGAACATAATTGAAAATGGAAACGTTTGGGAAGTGCACGGAAGGCGCTATTTTAGAAAAGCGATGTTGGTGTATGATGTTCTAAAAGACATGTCGCAGTAAAAAAATTAATTTTGTTTGCCCCCCTCCCTCCTAAAAAAAAATCTCCATTCTGGGCACATGTTAAACCTCGCAGGCTGGAAATGCTTCTACCTGTCTCTGCGTTGCTTTATATTTCTTCTCTTTTTAACCAGTGCACTTCTTGAAAGCAAGCATTTGTGCACAGAAATGAAGGTAGGTAGCGGGAATATAAATAGCATGGATCTACGCTCGTAAGTGGCATTTAAACGTGAGGTTAGTCCAATATGAATACTGCATTACAGCCTAATTTCTCTACTCGTTGAATAATATTCGGGGGGGGGGGGGGAAGCGACCAAACCTTGTTTGGAACTGTTGACCAGGTTGCTCAGTGAAAGCTCTGTGTTTCAGTTCAGTTCAGTTCAGGCGTTCAGTCGTGTCCGACTCTTCGTGACCCTATGGACCATGTCACGCCACGCTTTCCGGTCTCTCACTATCTTCTTAACATCACATAGCTTCATCTGCAATGCCTCGAGAATGCCATCTAACCATCGCGTTCGCTGCCTACCCCTTCTCCGGCGACCCTCAACCTTTCCCAACATCAAATCTTTCTCCAGCGACTCCTCTCTTCTCATCAGATGACCAAAGTAGCTGAGCTTTAACTTTAGAATTTGACCCTCCAATGAACACTCAGGGTTTATGGTCGACAATATCGACTGATTTGATCTTCTGGCAGTCCAAGGAACTCTTAAGAGTCTTCGCCAGCACCACAATTCAAACGCGTCAATTCTTCGGCGGTCAGCCTTTTTCACAGTCCAACTCTCGCATCCATACATCACAACTGGAAAGACCATAGCACGGGTTATACGGATCTTGGTTGGCATACTAATGTCTCTGCTCTTTACTAGGCGGTCAAGGCTAACCATTGCTCTCTTTCCCAGAAGCAGGCGTCTCCTAATTTCATGGCTGCAGTCTCCTTCCGAGGTAATCTTGGCGCCCAAGAACAGAAAATCTGTCACAGCTTCCACTTCTTGTCCATTGATGCTTCAGGACTTGATAGGGCAAGACGCCATGATCTTCGTCTTTTTAATGTTCAGTTTAAGCCCAAACTTCTCACTCTCTTCTTGTACGCGCATCAGAAGTCTTTTGAGTTCCACTTCACTTTCTGCCATTCAAGTGGTATCATCCGCATATCTAAGGTTGTTGATACGTTTTCCAGCAATCTTCACTCCAGCTGAAGACTCGTCCAGACCGGCCTTTCTCATGATGCACTCTGCATATAGGTTAAATAGGCAGGGCGACAGTATGCAGCCTTGCCTCACCCCTTTCTCAATCGGAAACCAATCAGTAAGACCATGCCCAGTTCTGACTGTGGCTTCTTGCCCTTCATAAAGGTTCCTGAGGAGACAGATGAGGTGAATTGGAACTCGCATCTCTTGGAGAGCTTGCCACAATCTGCTGTGATCTACGCAGTCAAACGCTTTCGCATAATCAATAAAGCAGAAGTAAATGGGTTTCTGGAACTCTCTTGCTTTTTCCATGATCCAGCGAAGGTTGGCAATTTGGTCTCTAGTTCCTCTGCCCTTGCGAAACCCAGCTTGCACGTCCGGAAGCTCCCGATCCACATACTGCTGCAGCCTACCTTGCAGGATTTTTAACATCACCTTGCTAGCATGCGAAATAAGCGCGATCGTGCGGTAGTTGGAACAATCTTTGGCACTGCCTTTCTTTGGAATGGGGATGTAAACTGACCTCCTCCAATCCTGTGGCCACTGCAGGGTTGTCCAAATCTTTTGACATAATGTATGCAGTGTGTTAACAGCGTCGTGGTTGAGGTTTTGAAGCAACTCAGCTGGAATACCATCAATTCCGCTAGCTTTGTTCTTAGCAAGGCTGGCTAAGGCCCTTTCAACTTCACTCTTCAGGATGCCCGGCTCGAGATCAGTAATCACAGCCGTCCTATGTTGGGTTTGCACATCCGGGTCCTTCTTGTACAGTTCTTCTGTGTATTCCTGCCACTTCTTTATCTCTGAGGCTTCAGTGAGGTCCTTGCCTCGTTTGTCCTTTATCACGCCCAGCTTAGCACAGAAGCTTCCTTTGATATCTTTGATTGTCTTATACAGAGCTCTTGTGTTCCTTAATTGGCTGTTGTCCTCAACTGCTTGACACTGTATGTTCAGGAAGGCATTCTTATCTCTCCTTGCTATTTTCTGAAAATCCGCATTGAGAACCTTGTATCTTTCTCTTTCCCCCATACCTTTTGCCATCCTCCTTTCCTCAGCTATTTGCAAAGCCTCTTCAGATAACCAGTTTGCTTTTTTGCATTTCTTTTGCTTTGGAACTACCTTAGTAGCAACTTCTTGTATTATATCACGAACATCAGTCCACATCTCTTCGGGCTCTTTGTCTTCTAGATCTAATTCTTGAAATCGATTCCTCACTTCCACCGCATATTCTAATGGAATCTGATCCAGATCATACCTGAAAGGCCTTCTAGTTTTCTGCGTTTTCCTCAATCGAAGCTTAATTTTGGCAACAAGAAGTTGATGATCGGTGCCACAATCGGCCCCAGGCCTTGTTTTTACTGCTTGTATAGCGCTTCTCCATCTCTGGCGGCAAATAATATAATCGATCTGATTCCTGTACAGACCGTCCGGTGAAATCCATGTGTACAGGCGCCTCTTGTGCTGTTGAAAATGAGTATTCGCTATGGTCAGGTTGTTTTCTTGACAGAACTCTACTAGCCTCTGCCCAGCTTCATTTGGCTTACCAAGACCGAACTTGCCTGTAATTCCGGATATTTCATCACTCCCGACCTTAGCATTCCAGTCTCTTATGAGAAAAACGACGTCTGATGATGGGGTGCGGTCTAAAAGGCATTGTAGGTCCGCATAAAATCTCTCAACGTCAGCTTCTTCAGCAGCAGTGGTCGGTGCATAGACTTGGATAATTGTTATGTTGAAAGGGTGACCTTGGATCCGAAGTGAAATCATTCGGTCGTTTTTGGGGTTGTACCCTAGCACTGCTTTGCACATTCTTCTGTTTACTATGAGAGCGACCCCATTCCTTCTCTTGGATTCGTGCCCACAATAAAAGACATAATGGTCGCCGGAGTTAAATTCTCCCATTCCGGTCCACTTGAGCTCGCTGATACCCAAGATATCAATGTTCAATCTGTCCATTTCTCGCTTGACGATATCCAGTTTACCTTGCGTCATAGATCTTACATTCCATGTTGCTATGTGATATATCTCCTTGCAACATCGGACTTTCCGGTCGCTTCCCGACACATCCACAACTGAGCGTCCTTTTGGCTTTAGCCCAGCCGCTTCATTCGTCCTGGAGCTACTAGGAATCGCCCTTTGTTCATCCCCAGTAACATGTGGGACGCCTTCCAACCTGGGGGGCTCATCTTCCGGCGCAATATCGATAATGGTATTGTGACTGACCATAGGGTTTTCTTGGCAGGAAATACTGGAGTGGGTTGCCATTACCTTCTCCAGTGAATCACATTTTGTCAGAACTCTCTGCCGTGACCTGTCTATCTTGGGTGGCCCTACACAGCAGAGCTCACGACTTCATCGAGTTTCGCAAGCCCCTCCGCCACGACAAGGCAGTGATCCAGTGAATAAAGCGAGCGGGCACAGAGTATTATTGCACATCACGCACACAGCGGAACCTTGCAAAATATGGGACAAGAAAGGGGGAAGAAATTTGGGGACACTTGAGCTCTGCCTTATAAGAGGATAACACCGCAGAGTTAATGGCTCCTGGCTCCCCTTGGGAATCTTCGTTGACGTACACGCGCTTAGCCACCCGATTAATTAATTAATTAATTAATTAATTAACTTAATTGTTATAGCCGGCATTAACGAGATCGCGTTGAAGTTAGAAAATTGAGCGTTGGCGTTGCTGTGGAATATGGTGGCTGGCAGCTGACATAGTAGGGCGCTGGTCAGTTGCGCTTCGTCACGGAGGCGCCTTGGTTACGCGGGTCGTTATGTCGGGTGGTATTTCACGCAATGTGGCGTTTGACGACACATGCTGAAAAGTATTTTTCGAGACAATAGAGGCACAAATTAAGACGTTAGTGATTAAGCGAATTGCAATTGTACGCGAACGAAGATAAACACCCGTTGCGTAAACGGCATAACATATAAGCTGCAGCAATTTTCGGAACACGCAGCGAAGCAACGATAGTGCTAACGCGCTTTCGGCAAGGTGTTCAGTGCTAATCGCCGTATCGACATTATCTCGAATCTGTTTGATGGCTCTGTTGGAAAAAGGGGAATCTTTGCGCAGTGGAAATGCCGTTCCCACTCTTTCTATTCCGCATAAGGTGCTGGGTTTTCACCTTGCCCTCGCCTAGGAAAAATAGAAAAATCAGAAGATTTCGCTGTCAACTGTTAAAATTGTCGAGAATTTGGAAGAATTTCAGATCGAGAAATCACGAAGAAGAGCATCAGAACATTGGTAATAGAGTAAATTCGCATGGCAGCGCAGCACGTGTTAGTGCTCCAACGCCTTTCAGTCCACAAATACTTCCTTGCTCACGTTTCATTATGCTCGCTATAAATTAGCGTCAAAGATTGCAGTGCTGGTTTGTTCTTTAAAGCTGAAAAATTACTATTTGCTCGCGGAAAGCAGTGATTGCTGCTAGTTAATGGGTTGGCAGTGTTGTTGAATTACCTTCCCGAAATAAAAAAATCCGAGAGCACTGTGGAATCTACACTGCAGAAATACGAAATCCTGAGCGTTGCTGGTGCACACGGTGCGTCACGTTCGCCCTCATTATTGTTATGAACTAAATGCGCCGTAATTATCATTGCTAATGTCATCATTGTCATTATCACCAAGGGCAGCGTCGTTGTTATCGCTACTGTGATTCTAACTGTAGACAAGGGTAATTATGATGCGCGTTTCAGGATCCCGGGTGTGGCGCAGTTCAAGTGTACTTATGTAAAATCAGGTAGTAAAGAAAGAAAAACCCGGGCGTGGCGCTGTTATTTAAAGCTCTCGCTCGGGGATTTGAGGGACGGAGGTTTGATTCCCAGTGGAGACAGGATGTTTATTTTTCTGATGACGTTAGTTTCGTCCTCATTCGGTGATGACGTCGACTGGCAGCTATAGTGTGACTGAACGAACTGCGACAGTGTGTATATATATATATATATATATATATATATATATATATATATATATATAGCTCTGGTAAAGTTTCCTTTAGGTTTACAGCAGTTGCATGACCCCTCTCTATTGCTCCCGTACGAAAACGTTCAGGTTTTCTGGGATTGATTTCGGAGATGACAAAAAACTAACAACTATGGCTTCCTTGAAGAGGGCTCATAATAAATTTGAACACCCTCTACTTCCTTACAACCACTTTTGACCGGGTAAGGTGTAACTAGGTGCTTAATTATTTGTAAGCGACTTTTCCTATCGCTTTTTTTTAGTTCTTCACAAAAGTATGTGTTTTGTATGTTCAGACAAAGTTTAGACTCGAAACAGTAGGCTTCTTGCTGTTTCTTGCCCTTCCTTCTTTTCCTACGTATTATGCTTCGTTCGTTGTGCTTTCTTGAAAGCGCTGATTTATGGTTGCCGTTTTTCTTTAGCTGACACTTGTCTGACACCGTTAAAAATCAGAAATTCGCCTGGCTTTGCAGCACTTTGGGTCGCAATAGCTTGGCAGCACTTTTTTCGAAGTAATTGGAGCCTACTTCTTGCTGCCGAGAACAAGAATATAAGGCTGTAACACTCCTGCGAGGTTCGTTTCCTTCTGTTCCGGGAGGAGAAAACGATACTTTGAAGCTGTGTAAACTCAGACACTCCTCACTTTACCACTCCAGCTTATTTCACTGAACGCAGAAGCTGAACATCGCTTAATTTAAAGCCCTCAGGATGAAGTGCTTCTTTTAAAAAATAATCATACAAAAAGACGTACCAGGGCTCCTATGGAGTTGTTTAATTGGTAACACAAAACCAGTACTTTATAAGTATGCCTTTGGGAGCAATTTTCTCCAAGACGTTTAATGCTTTAATGTGACCCCGTTCATTACCTTTTATTGTCTTAATGTTTGTTGTTTATTTTATTACAGTCGTCAAGTCTGCAGAGTTCGAAGTAAAGGTTTCTAACTGCGAAGACAAGGATGAGAACGCGAAGCTCAATGCGGACCAGACGGCCATCGTGTAAGTGTGCATACCGTCGTTCTTCAGACTTCTTTCGGGGAGGTAGGAAAACACGGTCATGTCTGAGAACGAAGTTAAAAACGAAAGGCGCCTTGATATTAGTAGACTGGAACGCCTTTCTCGGGAGTGCTCTTTGGAGGAGTTTAGCGCGCAATTCAATTCTCTCTTCGTATTGCACATTTATTTTCAAGTATGTGCGCTCCTGCTTGAGATTTTATTTCCAGGGCTTTTTTCCTGAAGAAAAAACTCTAGGGTCAGGGCGAACAAACGGATAACTGGCGCATGACGAAGGCCCTGTTCGATGTTTTATGCGAAACGGGTTAGATTCCGGCCTGTGACATTTGCGTCCGCTGTGAAGTGAGTGAGTATCACACGTGCATACGCGCTTGTGCTGAAACATGTGTCAGTGCACTTTGAGCTTCTTCTGCTGACGTGCCTGGTGTGCGTGCTTCAGCGTTTGTGTCGGCACATGTGTTCAGTGACAAGTTGTGCGTGTCCAAGACATATGCGGCATGTTGCCTTCTACGAGTGTGCATGGTCTCCTCACGTGCGCGAGCAACAGAAGTGTATGTGGTACTTTGAGGTTTTCTGGTGCGTGTTCCTGCTTTTGTGGTGACATGTGACATGTGAGAGTGCAGAGTTCTTTGCAATTGTGGCGGTGTTTGTTGAATGACAAGTGGTGTGTGTCCAAGACCTGTGCGGCATGTTGCGTTTCACAAGTGTCGTTAAGTGTGTGCATGGTCTCCTCAATAACTCAGACCACAAGTGAAACCTCACTGTACTATGGCACCATCACCCTTCCTTATCATCCTAACTCTACACTAACTTTCTCGTCCCTCCTTCCCCAGTGTGTAGTAGCAGGCCAGGGTCTCGTTACCGCCGGCCGACCTCTCCACCTTTCTTCTCATTAAATTACTCTCCCTCTCTTTTCATAAATCCGAACTGAGGCCCCGTACTTACCATTCGTTAGGATGCTTTCTTTCTGGAAAGTTGCAGTGCAAAATATCCCGGACGCATGCATGAACACATGTCTTTGGAGCAATGTTACGCACTTCGCGCAGCTGCGAGCACGGCATCTCAGTTTTGCAGGCTGCTATGGGAGAAGTCTATGCCTAGGAAAAGAGAAAGTACGCAATGGTCTTCTAACCACTGAGAAATTAAACGCAAAATAAATTATTGCTGGGACGAACTATACAGTTCACCTTTTTTAATCCTGTTATAACTTGTTCAAAGAAGTCCTCACGGGCAGAGCTGGTCACACCTTATGCACGTAAAACTCATTACACAATGTTGGCTCTTTGTGCCATAGAAACATTAGCAATTGAGTCGCATAACGCACGTCATCTCTGACTGACATTAGGGGCTCAGCCGATGAACAAATAGCTTGGGGACTTAGGGCAGGCTCAGTTCATCCAGAAGTCTGTATTGTAAATGCAAGCATATGAGGAGAGATTTTGGTGTGTATATGTCCCCTCGCATGCGGGGCATTACAGCGAAGGTAGCCGAAAGGTCAGTAAAGCATACAGAATAGGGCTTATAGATTTCAAAGAAAAGATTGTGTCATGCCACACAGTTGCTGTAGAGCAGCGATTCTTCTGCAAGATCCCTCTTGCGCTTTAACGCCTGCGTTATTCTAAACAAATGAAACCGGGAGGTTTAAAAGGAAATTCTTTAATTGCCCTTGTGCTCCAACTTTTATCAGGTAAACTGATTCATTGATTTATTGGCACTATGTAACGGTCAGCCACTGTGCTGAAAAAGAAAAATGCGTCGATAATGGTGGCGCATAGCCTACACAAAGCGTTTAGTTTTTTCAATACTTAATAAACAGAACGGAAATGACTATGTTATCAAGCAGGAACAAAGGCAGCACATAGAAAGCATCCTTTTGGTCTGCCAATAATATTCATGCTTATCAGCAAAGCTATTATACACAGTTCGAGGACTAGAATGAAATTTAAGGAACGTCGAGAGTGCATGGGCCGCTGTGTTTAGAAATGCAGGGGAAGGCGATAAGCATGCGTGGCTTGTGTAGTTTCACGTCCCGAAGCGAAACATATGGCTGAGTGATGCCGTAATGGAAAGCTCCGGATTAGTGTCAACTAACTGTGGTTCTTTAACGGGCACTAACATCGAACAGCACGAAGGTGTTTTATGTATTTCGGTTCCCCAAAAATGCGGCCGCCGAAGCCAGTGCTCGATTGCCGCCACCGAGATGTAAGCAGCCGAGCGTGAGATACCGCTGTCCCGCGGCAGACCGGCAGTAAACATATCAATAGCATGGCAATCACTCTAATGCTTAGCAGGGCAAGCTCCATCTGGGTGGATCTAGCCGGGAAGTGAGGAAGAAAACAAAGAAGATGCTGCATTCTAAGTTAGGCACCGACAAAGCTGGCGGCTTTATGTGTTCTATTTGCCGAAAATCATTTGCTTGCAATCAGCTCGATGTTCTTGTCCCAGGACCTTGGTGTGCATCCTGATGGCCATAGCGTTAGCCTCGACTGCTGTGGATCTCGTCAAGAAGGCCATGCGGCAGCCCGACAAGAAGGAAACGGAGGCAGAAAGTAAGTGACCTGAGTCATTTGCGCGCGCCGTTCAGTGTACTGATAGTCCGAGGAACATCCTCAATGTACAGCTGTGCAAAGTATGACCTGCAAATCACCGAAGACGGAACGGCGCTTTATATTAACTCATCGTGATATTTACAGAAGTTAGCTCTGCCGTTCTATTGGAATGCAGGTTTTCGCCGCTACAACCAGACAAGTTCGTGACGGAATGTAGTCCGCTGGTAAAGGTGTCCTCGTTGCCCAAATAAAAGGATAACCATCAGACCAAATTATATGCTCAAGAATTCATGAAGCGCAAGACCATGTGGCGTGTTTGGTATAGTGCTCCAGTGCTTTGGTATGCCGAGTCTGGCACGCTACTTCTAGGCCACGCGGGCGCGTTCGTACGGTTTGCTTAAAGTGGAGTTTTTGTATGTGGGGTGGGCGCCTATGACTTGTAGCTGGATAACGTGGTCTTAAAGCCATTACGTCACACCTTTAAAGGCGGAGCTTAAGTGTTCCTCATAATTTAAGAGTATTTTGTGAAGGAAACTTCGGAAATCGCTGGCGCTCGGACGAAATGTTTCTATATTGAAACCGAAGGGGTATAAAAAGTTTTTGTGGTATAATTTCAAATTTTCTTTGTGACAGAGACTTTCAGAATAGTGTGTGTCGTTACCGCTTGCAACATATCGCGTACCGCGGGCCAGTGCCCACGCACTGATTCTTCCCCATACAGCTGACGTGCTTGCAGCTGGCCGGCACAAGGCGCCATCTGGCGCCCCCAAGGCGAGTTGTGCATGCGCGCTGAAGGCGTGCACTATGCAGTGCATCATACAACGAAATAAGAAGAAACTTAGGAGTTTTGAGTGCTTGCATAATAGTACTGTGTAAACCTACTGTGGAAGCATTTTGCGCAAGCTTTCGATCTACTATTCTGCTTCTCATGGCCTGAGCACGTCTTCGCGACTGGGCCCGACGTCTGTTCCGTGTGGTAGCGTCAGGGTATCTGTGTATCTCGCCCTGCTCCCTTCGCCATTCCGTTGGCTGGAATACCATGCGTGGGTTTCGGACCTCTATCGCCTTGGTACCGCCCTCCGATGGCACGCCGTGGAGCACAAGTGCTCCTAAAACCAATTCTATCTAGCAGATCGAGCCACGCGTATCTCGGATGGCTTTGTCTAAAACTAGTTGTCAATCAATCAATCAATCAATCACCAAACATGCCAGCCTTTTGCTATTGTCTCCTGAACGAATTTGTACTGATTTGTCTCAAATAAACATGAGAGAAAGAAAGAAAGAATCTATCAATCAATCAGTTAGTCAGACAATGAATTAGTTAATCAAACAATTTTATTTGCACCAAAAGGCATGCGTCCAGATAAAAGGGGACATGAACAAACTGCAGAGCAGCAGCTTTGCAAGGCTTTGGTCACCAGGTTGTTGTTTTAGCATTTTTCCCTTTATAATTGTTGTGCATAATATGTAAATTGAATAATATATAAATGCTGCTTCATGATCATACAAAATAACAATCAGGGAACTATAAACTCTTGATAGAAGTTGCTTAAAGAAATATTTCTAATATATCCACGTTGTTCAGTTCCATTACCACTATGTGTTGTTTTGCAAAATTTCAGTGTGCTTCGGGGTTTGAGATAATTCGTTGACGACGACAGTTAGTGCGTCAGAAAGGACTTTTTTATGCTGGTTCATGTCGATGATGGTAAGTGTAGTCCTGTCTCCCTAGAATACGCGACTTTGTGGGGAATAAATTTAGTTTACCTTCAACCAAACTAATTCCCTGGTGAACCCGACTGGAGGCTGTTGAGAGTAGCGTAACCTAGTCTGCACTATCTTTTTCTTTTTTAGATTAATTAAATAGTAAGACCAGTTTGCTAGTTTGTTAACTATTGGCTCCAGGAACAAACGGAAGAACAAAGTTGTAGATCGTCTTGAAAAACAGCTGACTGAAACGTTTGCACCAATCTACCGTGAAATAGATTTTACTACCAGCCTTTGAAGATAACTCGCACAATAAAGAAGCTTCCAGTTTAGGAGTAGTGCTATTTCAGCGTCCCAAGAGGTGCCTGAAAGAGCAAAATGCGCGTTTCTCGGAAACGTTGTCCTCAGTGGGGCTTCCCGTGTCCACTGGACCTGGATAGAGCGAGCAGCATGGTGGCATGATAGCTTTTATTGAAGGGCAGGAAATAATACTGCGTAAACTGTACCTTGGTGCTAGCACTGCAGTTAGTTGCTTTCATGGTGACCTACTTCTTCTGATCAGACACTTTGTTCCTCAAGCCAAAAATTTAAAGAGATAGCTAATTAGTACTAATAACTAAGTTCAGGGAAACAAGAATTCTGGAGACTAGGTCATGCGGCTGTCAACTGCTCTCAGCATGGTTTCGCTGGGTAGGAGATCCCGCCATTTTTAAAGGTTTACTACATTTAGCGGGGGCACCCGGTATGTTATGAGCTTGAACTGTTTTATCTTGGGGAAAAATATTTTATTATTTCTAATAAATGGTACATTTTCCGCTGCTCTAACTGCTTTCGACTCTAAAGTTCTGAATTTGTTCAATTTTTATGAAGTGGAGCCTCCCCAGTACAGCGTGTTGTATTTAACCAGGGGATGAAACATAGCGTTAAGCAAAAGCTCTTTTACTTTGCCGGGAAGTAAATGACGATTTCTATTTAGAAAAGCTACTGCCCTTCGTGATTTTGAGCAAATATGGTCAATGTGTGCGTTACCAAGTATGTGCCGAGGAAAAGCAATGTTAGATGTTTTTGCATATCTCTGTTTATTGAATATTAACCAATGACAACACCATGATGCCCTTCTACTGATTTATTATGTGCATGGAGCAGAGCGAATTCGGCTTTTGATTTATTTAAAAAGAAATCATTATTCTGTGCTCATTCTTGCAGCTGGAAGCAAACTTAGCTTGCATGGGACAAAATACTTCCTAGGACATTTCCGGTGAGAAACAAATTACAGTCATCACCGCAGATAAAGAGCTGCATAATTTATACATCAGCACTGAATCATTTACAAATAATACAGAAGAACGGAATCCAGAATACTGCCGTACATGAGGTTTATGTTTATTAATTTCATCAAACTGAGCACGTCAGGATAGGTATGAATAAATAAAAGTTTAGAGACTGCCGCTGAAAGTGTGCTGTTCTTGTTTACCTCTAATAGGCATTGATTAACGCGACAAAAGACCCCAAAGAAATGTAAGTAGAATCCCAGTATCATGAGCGTCTTTTACTAATCTTTGAAATATTCTCCTATCGGGTCAGTAAAATAACTTCCTGCAGCTAAACTGCCATCCCGTTATGAATCGGCCCTTTTTTTTAAAAAAATTATCCCTTCGATTGCTAACATATCTTTTTTCGAGTCTTAGAAAACTTTGGACCGCAATTTTTGTCACTTCCCTTGTGCATTACTGTTATCATCATCATCGTCATCACCTCCAGCCTTATTACACCTGCCGCTGTGCAAATACCTCTCCCATATTCCTCCGATAGTTAACCCGGTCCTGTTTTAGCAGCATGCAACTGATCCGTGAAGATTTTCTAAGCGCATCTACCCTGCTTACCTTCGGTTGTTACCTTTGCCTTTTATTTTCTTTGAATCCAGTCTGTTATCCCTATCTACGATCGGTCGGAAGATGGTTACCAATTTTTAGCACCCTGATTGTATACCTTTATTAAATGAGTTGGTAATGAAAAAGTCAAGTAATGATGAAGATGATGCAGTGATGCGTGTTGTTAAAGATATCCCAGTAAAAGATACAGCACATTCTCACATAGATCAACTCTTTTTTTTTTTTTTTAACAAAGTTTTGCAGAAAGCTGTTTCCTGTCTGCCGGCATCGGCATAGAAAGTGTCATGTTGAATCGGCTGATACAAAAAACAGAAAAGAACAGACACATAGTACGTATACAGGCCTCAGACGATAATGAGTGTCCCACACGACACCATGCCGCATTTTGACGAAAATGCAAAAAGTCATTTCCTTAAATAGAGGTCAAAACAACTAACGCAGAACTGCGCAAGTAGTCAAGCAGGAAAAACAAAGCGTGGAATAAAAACGGACAAAAAAAAGAAAGATGAAAAGGGTTTCGAAGGTCCAGTGGCGCGCCCCGCAGCAGTGTCAGCAACACCTGATGCGCCGCGTGGCAGAACAACGAGAGAACACAACCAGCGGCGGCGCGTCCCGCGGTGCGTGCTCGAGCAGGTTGGCGTGCTGGATCGCATTTCGCGCCCCCCGTGCTTTCCCACCGGGGCTCGTTTGGGGGAGAGGTTTCCAAGCTGGGAAGCCGCGTGTGCAACCACGGATAGAGTGTGTGTCACGCGCCGCACAACGCCAGCGGGACATCAGGGAAAGGAAAGGGCACGCGGGAAGAGTGAGAAAGAGACAGGGGGGCAGGGATATCGACGCACTACTTAAAGACGCCTGGCAGTCCAAAATAGCCGAGGGCCTCGGCCCAGAACACTGGCTCTTTGTTCTTGTTTGCTTTCTCCTTGCACCATTTCCCTCGCTTGGAGATGGCGCGTGCTTTCGACCATGCTCAGAACTGTGACGAAGCAACAAAAGCAGACGCGGCAAAGCAAAGAGAGTAAGAGTAAAAAATTGGCTGCACGTGTACAGGTGCACAGTCGTTCGCGGTTTAGCCGGCAAGCCTCGTCGCTTCTCGATTCGTATTATTGCACCACCACGTCGCAGTCTACTCCCGAATGGACTAGAGGGGGGGAAAGGAGCAAGTGAGAGAGCAAGGACGTGTAGAGTGAAAATAAAATAATAAAATTCAGTGGATTACTATGGCCCGGGTCACGTAAACAAGGTCTGGAAAAGCGTCAGGCCTATTCCTGGCCTTGCATATCGCGCCCTGTCGTGCGCGGCTGACACGCAAAAGTGCTTAAGGGACGCGAGGCAGGAGAAATAAAGTGAGGCATAAAGGAAAAAAAGGTGCGAGCGACCACGTGCAGAGTGGCTGGTGAAGGGGGGGCGCAATAAGGGGGGAGGGGCGGGGTTCTTTTTGAAGGACGGGTGGTTGGGCGTGCACACCAACAGAGAAAGTGACGCCAACCTAGCGTGTTTCTACAAAATGTAGAACCAATGTATATTCCTTTTTTTTTTTCAGTTTGGATCTATTTTAGGCATTGCGAGCGACTGTAGCGAGAGCGCAAGTTTCGCAGATCTTGAATTTGAGGCTTACCGCAAACTTACTTGAATGGCTAGCGCTAGCTGGATCATCAAATCAACAGAACGTCGACGCCAGGGGCAGGTGTACATCAACAGGGAATATTTAGGTTATGCATGTGTTAGAATGCATGCAACCTTTCTGTGAAATGGCGCCCACAAACACGCGAATTTCATGGGGTGGCGCGTTTGCGGGCAGCGTATCGAGTTTGTACTTACTGTGAGGTGAGTTAAGTTTGCGGGCTTCGCCCAAAAGCGAGATTCCGAAGGGGCGACCAAGGTCAAGGGGCAGCTTGACGCGGGCTGATTTATGACGGTCGCGCAGGCGACCGCTTCTCGGAAGTGAGCTCAGAACACATGGCAGCGGGCGACGCTGCCGGCTCTGTCCGTCCCGTTCCGCGAGGAAGGCAGAGCAGTGCAAGTGGAAGGCACAGCGTAAGCGCAGTGGTTGTGGGTTCGGCGCTAACTGCTGTGTCTTCCGGTTCGAGTGGAGAGGGCGCGGAGGCCATAAATCCCGAAACGCGGCGTAACGCGGGCCTGGGGAGAACGCGCGGCAGAGGGAGCAGCTGTTGACATGTCTTCCCGGGAAGACGCTTGTACGTCCCTTTGAATCCGCCGCCCGATCGCAACCGACCAAGAGCAGGGATCGGAATGTTTGGGCCTGAGGTTGGCGCGTGTGTGTTTATATGTGTGCGTTTTGGGAAGGGTAACCGTCGACGCCGTTCGTCTTTGCGACTGCTTGGCGCCACTTGCGTGGGAGGACTTTGGAGAGGGAAAAATCGCAGATGTATGTGTTTGCGTGCGCAACCACTCGCTGCTGAGTGCATTCGTTGTGGGTGTTCTATTTGACCTGCGTAGGAGAGGGGTATATGTGGCACAATGATTGGCCAGTCTATCTTGAAGAACTGCATGTTATTGGCCACAGAGTGACTAGTCGTTGATTGGTCAACTGACTAAATTCGGAATTTTGGGAACGCTAAGGAAGCGAGCGTTGAGACAGTTGGGCTCAGATGAGAGTTGGGCTCGGATGAGAGTCGAGGGCAGACGGGTTGTTCGAGGAGGGAGGCTAGGCTGACGGAAGTCTCAAGGCACTCCGTCCTAAGTGTAGCAGGAGGCCAAGGCCTGATTCTGCTAGCCTCTGACCTCCGATCGTGCACCCAGTTGCAGTTAGCCCTCTGTCTTTGACGTCGCATCCGACGACATTATTGTAAATACGTCGATGTAAAAAGTGTAAATAAATGTGTACAGTCGAGAAGGGAAGTCCTCATCTCCGCACCGCAAATTGTCGCTGAGCCACGGACGCAGCGGTGGTCACCAACACCTCTCTGTACGAGCGAAGGCAGAAGAAAAAGCAAGAAACACCTGCTGTATAGGGAAGCCCATCGATTCCCCACGCCTTCGTCCCAAATTGTTTAACTAGGTGTTCTGATGCTACGTCGCTCGTGCTTCAACACTGACCATGAAATCGCCAGCAACGACGACTTGCTTCAGGTAACTGAATCCTGTAATGAGCGACTCGATGAATTTTCGTACCTATTCCACCTAGGCATTTGCGATCGTCTAGCGACCGCGTTCCCAACTTGAGGATAGAGATGAGTCGAGGCGGAAGGCCCGGGCCACGTGATGGCGGGCCAACTCGAATCCGTAGCCCAACTAAAACGCAGGTAGCGCTAGAGCGGACCCTCATGGTTGATCCTGATTCACGCGCCGAACACGAAAGGGACGAAGGTGGTGGTGTGAATATAAAAACCTTTATTGACGAAGCCGCCCTTAGTGGGCTGGCCCCTGTACAATAGAAGGTAGAGTCCCTTATTCAGGAACCCCACTGCAGGGGGTCGCCACTTGAGCTCATTGAACCAGGGCTTGTTTGGCCGGTAGGTTCAAGCAGTCGAGCCCAGGCCTCTTGAGTAGGGAAGGAGCAGGCATTTTGCAGTAACAGCTGGCATTTTGAAATAACTATTTGCGGTGTCCCACTTCCTATTGGGGGTTCGTGCACCTGGACGAAGATTGTCTGCATTATCTCACACACAAACGCACACACACACACGCACGCACATGCACGCACACAAACACGCGCACGCACATACGCACAGGCATAGCGGGTGATTTTTGCTGCTCCAAGATTTGTATTTTAAAAATTGTGAAGATATTCGGTCGGTGCAGGCGATTGTACAGCTAGGCGGACATTATATATGCTCTAGAGCTTTAGGATTAGATTCTTAATTACGTGAAGTTAACTAAAAAATTAAAATTGATCTTAAAGCACAGTGCTGTAATGCGAAATCTATGGCAGTCGACATTTAATACGATTTCCTGTAATAAACTGTCTTAATAGGCAAAATGGATCAAAGGACCGAACGTCAAAAATATGCACCTGAAATCTCGATCTCGCCGCGCGCGTTTCAGTGGAGGCAAAACGTAAGGCGCCCGTGTGCTGTGCGATGTCAGTGCAGGTCAAAAATCCGCAGGTGGTCGAAATTATCCCGTAGCGCTCCACTACGCAAATTTTCTTTCTTTCCTTCCTTCCTTCCTTCCTTCCTTCCTTCCTTCCTTCCTTCCTTCCTTCCTTCCTTCCTTCCTTCCTTCCTTCATTCCTTCCTTCTTTTCCTTCCTTCCTTCCTTCCTTCCTTCCTTCCTTCCTTCCTTCCTTCCTTCCTTCCTTCCTTCCTTCCTTCCTTCCTTCCTTCCTTCCTTCCTTCCTCCTTCCTCCTTCCTTCCTTCCTTCCTTCCTTCCTTCCTTCCTTCCTTCCTTCCTTCCTTCCTTCCTTCCTTCCTTCCTTCCTTCCTTCCTTCCTTCCTTCCTTCCTTCCTTCCTTCCTTCCTTTGTTTGTTTGTTCCCTTCATCTCCCTGTATCACTCTGTTGTGTTCCAAGTGCTGTGCTCGTCCGTTCTGTTGTGACTGGAGCAGTGCGCGCTAATGAACAGGCCCGCACCCCTTTTCGAGCTTACTGTCGTGTTATATGCGTATTTCTGACGTTGCCCATTACGCGCAGTATTGCCGATTAAGCAACTTTAAGAAGGGAATTCACCTTAAATGTTGACGGCGCTTAATTTCAGAAGTGCCCCTTACGTCAAAAATCAAGAGGGCTGATTAAGTCGTCTTAGTTATTTGTTTGACTGATCATTAGAGTCTATGTATAGATGGTGTCCACACTGCTGTATAAGTCGCCTGCAAATACCACACAGCTGTATATCTCATATATTCAGAAATATAAACCTGTGAACATTAAAATAAATGCACTTACGCGATGTGAGCGCTGAAACTTCAGTCTCATCGTGAGTTCTGCTTTTGTAGCGAAAGCTACACTGCGGTAGGTTTTCAAGCCATCGGCGTGACACCCTGACACCGTGGCACCGTGGAAAACGAAGAAGTCGAAAAAGAAGGAGGAGGAGGAGAAGAAGAAGTAGAAGAAAACAAGAAGCAGGAAAAGAAGAAGAAAAAGAAGGAAAGGAAGAAGAAGAAGAAGAAAAATAAGTAAAAGAAAGAAAAGAAGAGGAAAATAAGATGGAAAAGAAGAAAAAAAGAAGAAAAAGACCAAGAAGAAGAAGATAACTCGATAGTTGGTAGAGGCGAACGACAATAGCGAGTTGCTAGGACAGAAGGTTTGTTCGAACGTTGTGACGGCGGTGTGCCCTGGAGTTCGACGTAGAGACGATGTCATACCGTTCGAAGTCTACTACACCCGAATGAGAATGGTCAACGACGAGAGGCAAGGGGTGCTCATACGTGAAGTGCTTCCCTTATAGCATAAATAAAGCTTAAACCATAGAGTAAACGACTATGCGCAAAAGTCATGTCTTTTAACCTAAGCGTAGTCATCCAGGTTGCTTTCGCGTAACTCCAGGTTTAACCACAAGCTAAACCACAGCTAATTCTTTGACTCACTGTCCACACGACATATATAAATGCGCACTTGTTTTGAATGTGTGCTAGTATGTAGAGCGTGGTCACAGTAAAAAAGAAAAAAAGAAAAAGAAAAAAGGGACTGCGTAGCGTGCCTGATTACAATAGAGTGCCTGGCTCGCAACCAAATGGTCGTGTGTTCGAATCCTCCATGTACTCTGCAGTTTTCCTTTAAGGCAAATCACTTACCTTACGAAGTTGAATTATTGGAGACATGCGGCGGCCTCTAATTCACAATGCAGGTCCTGTTTAAATGATTTGAATTACGCGCTTGACGGCACGTTTGACATAAACGTATTAGGTCGGTCGAAATATCCGCGTGAGGTGACATAGCTGTGACGTGACCAGCTTTCTTGGCACCACTTTTCTGGACAACGGCGGTCTTCGGTGCCGATGAACCACATAACGCTTTTGTACTGAAAGTCAGCCGGCACATGTACGAAGAAACGCGACTCTGAAGTGGACTTCACTCCAACTTCCAAGAGGTTGCGATGGAGACGTGGCCTTTGCCGCACTGCAGCAAAGCGCGCTTTCAAGAATAGATCGTGTGGAGTCTAGAGTGCGCAGGTACTGTCAAAAGTAAATGGAAGGCATTGCCAACGAAAGTTTAATTTCATGGCCCTGATTTTATGCATACGAATATGTCGCCTAATTGTGAATCTGTAAACCACACAATGTAAAAATAAATCTCAGGCCTTTGGATTCAAAGATTAAATTTATTCTTCAGTCGTTTTTCATTTGCTTTTGACCATGTAAAGAAAACGTATAGAAACGCGAAAATATAGTAACATAAAACTGCGAAATAACACTGAAACATTAAAACATGTGCCAAGTGTGAAAACTAAAACATCTAATACTGAAGGACAGCGTGTCTTCGCCAGTAAAACTGGGTAGAAATAGTTATCGGTAAAGACGTCACCGTAAGATACGTACCAGTTTGCCCCCCAAAATTGGCCCCAAAAACCTCCCCCTCAAAAATAAATGTCACCAGCTGCGAAGCAATAAAAAATGCCCCCAAATGGGCGCCATCAACTGTACTGAAATGTCAGGCTTTCGCCTCGGCTGGCTCCGGGCTTATCATGGGCGAATTGCTTTTTACTGTCAAACACTTTTACTCAATTTACCTTAGGTCTTCTTTTTTTTGCTCATTTTAGCTGGAATCTTTTTATATTTTGTTGTTTCCCACAGTTTTCTGGTTTTCATTTCCTGTAGGTATTTATTGCGCTATAGTGCGTAGACTGCATTTCGCCATGGCGAGCTACAATAATGTATGCTACAGCGTTTCCATTCGTCTGTTTGGAATTGACCAAGCATTGAACCGATGCTGGGTTTTCATAAAAAAAAAAAATAAAAAAAAAGTTGTTGCACGTTATTGTTCAGCGCTTCAGTGACTTCGCTGGCCGAAGTGTTCTGTAGTGAGATTTTTCACGCCATGACCTGTGCTTTATGATCACTGTGTAATCTCTTACACCACAAGCGGCCCTGTCAACAAAGACCTCGCCTTAACTTAGTTTGCAAAAGAGAGAGCGCGTTGGCTGTGGTCACTGGGGAGGTTCTTTCTTGCCTTTTTAGGTAATTTTGAGAAACTGAACGCGTGTAACCACTTCGTCTGCAACTAACGCAGCGCTGCTGGCCCGCTTCACGACGTCCTTCTCGGTGGTCCGGAGTCTGCGCAGTGTGTTTCGGCCCGACACCAGCCTGGGTCCACTCAGCGCGCTCCATGGTCTGCGCTCACTGACGTTGATGTGGTTCATGCTGGGACACATCTTCCTCTTCGTCAACTACCAGTTCTTCCGTTAGTATCCAGCACCTTATCTGTCTGGACACAACTGGTAATTTCTTGGATGTCGTCGCTGTAGCTGTGGACGAACTGCCCAGGCCGTGCGGTACATATTCTTCGATAGGCGAAGATTAGGCCTAATACTATAAACGCGGCTTGTTGTTCTACCGATCAAAATGCAATCGTCATTTTGCTCATTTCCCAGTTTCCGCATTGCACGCTATAAGTATTGACTGAAAGGAAAAGGAGGATGATTTTTCTCTTTTATTTCTTCAAACGAGCCTCTTTGCCCTCTTTGCCATTCTGCGCCCTGAGACCATCAAATCTCGTTTTAACGACGGCAAAGACAAGTCAAAATTCAGTACTCATAATTGTTGTTTCGTTTCAACCACGAATTAGTTTACACAGGGTCTTGCCAAACTCAACTGCGTTTTCTCGTTTTACTTGTTATTGCATTGAATATCGTTGCGTTAAAAAAGAGCAATACTTGCATGTGATCAAGCATGTTGCCTGCTATATTAACACCTTTTTTTTTGTGGGGGAGAGGAGGGGGGGGAGGCTATATTAACACCTGCTTGTTTGTTGTTGTTGTTTTTTTTTGTCAGTAATAAATTAATAGAAAAACAAAACAGAAAAGGAACATATCTCGGTACGAAGATGTTCGGGTTGCTTGGCGCCACTTCCGCTCAGTTAACGTGATCAGTGTGCAGCGTCAAAGAAAAGAGGCGTGAGGCGGCCGAGTGATGGAAGTGCGGTCAGCTGAAAGGTAACGCTAACCGCACGAGAAATATACGCTCCAGTGGCAGCCGCTGGGATATCGGAGGCGTGAAGATAATGGCACAGGGATAATTCAATGAATGAAAGCAGATGTTACGCTTAAATGCAAAGCAGTGGAGGAGGAGATCTTTCAAAGGATTTGAGGAACAGCGGCTTTAGAACATGTCTTCCGTCAAGCAGAGCCCAGTTTCGTGATGGTATACTTTCCTTTCCTTTCCCGTAGAGCGTACCCGGATGCGCGAAAAGGCCCAGTATTCCGCTGAGAGTGATGCATAGAGAGCGGCAGCGAGCCCAACAATCTATCTTCCTCTTTCCATTTTCTTTCTGCCCAACCACGAGCGTAACAAGTAGTGTCCGTACGGAAATCGGTCCGGACGCGTACTTAACGCCTCTGGTATTTGCGTCTTCTCGGCGAATGAGCCGTGGGCGAGCTATTGTGGCACGGTGGAGGTTTGGCCCCGGCCGAAATCAATCAGCCTCGGTTTCCCAGAGCAATGTATCTTGTGAAGCAGGAAAATAATAATCAGCGTTTTTTTTTTTCGTATTTGTGCGCGTCTGTGCTTCGCTAACAGCAATGCGGATATGCCAAGAGAGGAAGAAAGATAGCCTCGTTGCTACTTCGAGGGCTGCAGCAATGCAGCAACGCAAGAAACAACAAATGAAAGTGACACGCATAGTTGGGAGTCTTAAAAAAGGTGCAAAAAAAAAAAAGCACGGCGGTAACTAGCCATCACGTACGACAACAGACACCCCAGAGGCGTAAGTAACGGGCTTCCAAAAGAATGGAAAGCTGAGACGGTGCTAGTTAACGAAGATCTGGACAGGCGCGAAACACTACCCCATAAGAGCAGAGCGCGTTCAGAAGGCTGGCATCAATGCTCGGCATCCCGTAGGAGAAACAACGAGCAATGTGACGCATTGGTACGCGCGTACAATTTGATCGGCACTCTCGATACGCCTTGTACGAAACCCATAAGTAAATGCAACTTGAGTACGCCATGTAACGGCAGCCATGTGGGCCTGACAGCCTTTACTTGGGTAAATTATGGGGCAAAGCTAGACACCAAGCACGACAGGCGGCCACCAACACTCCCAAAATCATAGCAGCTTATTGATTGTGTGACTTCGGGTTGCTTTCTCTGTTCAGCTTCGCCACCAGTGTGGGCCAGAACAAAGAACAAAATCATTCGTAGTTGAGATATGACTAGTGGAGTGTGCCCATTTACAAGTATTCGTATAGCACACTAGCCGAAATCAAATGTCCCCGAACAGATGCGCATATAGGTTCCAGTAGCGAGATACAGTAGTCGGAATATTACAAAAAGTAAAGCTCGGTATTTTCAAGGCTGCAGTTCGAAGACGGCGAAGTTGGCTGCCTTCCTGGCTGCGCTTAAATAGTTATTCTTTCTAGGCAGGAAGTGACTTTTTTTTTTCTTGTGGCATAGCATATATGCTAGCAGATTCGAAAACGAAACCTACTGCTGCTCCTAGATTTCGTGACACATGAAATAAATTGATTGCGGACGCCCGTGCCGCCTTCGGATTATAGCGACATGCCTAAAACAATAATAAAATTGATTGAAAACCACGTATACATCAGCTCACATGGTTCACTGTACAGCGGAACATCGTGTTGACACTGGTGGCTACGTACACTTCCTTCTCTTTTTCACGTATCAAAGAGGTAGCTGATGAGGGAGAGAGAAAGAAATGGCGGCCTCCCGTTTCCGTCGCTCCGTGCCTGGAATAAGAGGCTGCCCCTTCCGCACTCTTTGAATGTTTTCTAATTTTTCTCCCTTTTATTTTATGCTTCGCCCAACCCCCTTCTCCTCTGAAACGCAGGAAATCTGATGATTGCTGTGGGCTTTGCCAAGGACTTCTCCTTCCAGATAGTCATCAACTCGACGCTGGCCACGGACACATTAATCTTTCTCAAGTGAGTGTCCGACACCATGGTCCCGCGGGACTCGGGCGAAGCCAAACACGCAGTGTTGGTGGAGAAGCTACGGGCGGTGGCCGTTTCTAGGAGCTCGGGGCTCATGTATACGCAAATGCATGCATGATGCGCTGTATGCTTTTTTGTGACGGAAACACATCGAGTTCGGGGGGTGGCCAGAGGAGTATATAGTGCTTGACCTGTGTAAGCGCTATACTCGCTGATCCAGAATGAGGGGTGTAAGGTTGGGAAGGGGGGGGGGGAGAGAGAGAGAGAGAGAGAGAGAGAGAGAGAGAGAGAGAGAGAGAGAGAGAGAGAGAGAGAGAGAGAGAGATTGATTGGCGAGCTGAATAGGTACCAGATGGGCGCGAGTCATAGTCCGAAAACTTCCTGACGTGTTGGCAGATATTTTTTCAAAAATGTAGCTTGTTAAAGGTGCCCTTGTAGAAATTGCGCCCGTTTTGATACAGCCCTGCGCTAAACCGCTCGAATCGGTGAATAGAAAAAACAAAACCCTATGGATCATAGCATTTGATATCACCTCTCAATTTAAAATTGTACAAATCGAATTTATCGCTTAAGCCGCTCTGTTCTGAGAAAACATCAAAAGAGGTTTACAATTAGGAACCCTTGACAAAACCGCGGTTATAGAGGAAGTGACAACTATTAGATAGTGTCCGTACTGCATAGTTGCCATCAGGGTTGTGAGCTAACAGGCTGTATTTTTGTTTGTTTTAGTGCTAAAGCCCTAATCCGGCAGTTCAGCGCCTAGACAAATCATCTGACGTCTGTTTGTCCACTTCGTGTAGCTTTCCACCAAGGAGAGGGGCAGATAATGAGCTTTTCCAAAACTACCCAGTGTATGAAAGAACCTGTAGAGGACGACTCCGGAAATTTCAGCCACCAGGACTTCTTAGCGTGCACTGACATCGCACAGCACTCGGGCGCATTGTAAACTCTGCGTAACTTGAAAATTGATGTATATAAAAGCAAAGGCTCAGTATCCTTCACACTTCACGCTATGCAACTGAGCCAGGAAGTATGGAAAATAAATAATGTAGGATTGAAAGAGAGAAAGAGGCACCGTAGTGGAGGGCTATGAAATTTCTATCACTTCGGCAGTTGTACGTGCACTGACAACTGTGCCAGTTTCTCAATGCTAAACCGCCAAGTAAAACCAGACTAAACAGTGCTTTCGCAAGTCTTAATCAGTTTAAGCGGAGTTAAACCACGCTCATTGTTTTTTGTTTTTTTTTTTTTTTGAGGCACAATTTCGGGTAAAAAGCGGCTATGGCATGATTTTTAAGAAATGTGCTCCGCATAAAAGAACGGGCTAAAACGTGGTTTTAGCTGACAATGATGTGCTCTAACCATATTGCACTGTCATGTGATGTCATACCTTATCCTACTATGTTCTCAAATACCTCCCCATGATATTTTTTAAAATATTTTTTGCGTTGGTGCGTTCGCCCGTGCAAGCACAGAATAGGTGTTTCTTTTTTTTTTTTCTTTGTACCGACTGTGCTATAAACAACGCGAGTAAGACGCAACCAGGTCGATCGGGCTGTGCTGAAGTGCGGCTAGAAAGTGTCCCCGGCAGCAGCCCCTTGCCGAAGTCGACCGCCTTCGTAGCGAAGCGTGCACACAGGCCCATTCTTCACGGCAAGAACCGCCGGGCACGCGGAGACAGCGGGGGCGTGAGCGCGCCGCGGAGGCCGGAAATGAGAGCGCGTTTGTCTCTCGTTGCTACAGCAAGGACTCGGTCCTCCGCTTGCGTCTCACTGCCGTCCGTTTCTTCCCGTGGCTGGCAACTACTTGAAACGTCTCAATCAACAGGCCCTCGCTGACAACAGTGGAGATAGCTTGTCCTTCCGTTCTTCGGCGAGAAACGTTTGGACAGGGGAGCGAGCAGATTAGAATCACTCCGACTGAAAAGAACTAAGTGAAAGTCTTTTCGGTACTGGGGGCCAGCAGTTTTCGTAGACAGTCCACCCACGCGCGGTTTGCACGGCGGGTATGGCGCTGTGCCTGAATAGAATGAGATTGTGAATGCAATACCTGCATGAACGGCCGCGTTTTTCTTAAGGTGAAATGTGAAAAGGAGAAAAAAAAAAGTCCGACAATACAGTGAACGTCTGGTGCACGCCAGAGAGCCAAAGCAGGCGAAAAATTGGTCTGGAGCTCTCCACTAAAATGGGGCCTCGCGGCCGCTCTTTCGGCTTGGGCATGTGAAAGTGCGTTGTTGTAACCAATGATTTTTCACTTATATCTCAATATCTCTCCTGATTAGACTATGCCCCTTCACGGTCTTGTACCAGCCGAAGCGTCTCCACCGAACTTGGTATTCCAACCCTCGAATGCTCGCTTACCTAGCCGCGACTACCGCGGTTGTTGCTGAACCAAGATGAGTCCGCGTCTCCAAGCTAGCTTTGGCTGCCAGAACCACTATAGTGAACATGTCTCGCTTAAATGGCGCTGTTACGATTGCCACCTTGGGTTCTCACGTAGTGAAATAAAAAGGAACTGTTTCAAGTGGAAGTTGTTTGTAAACTCATTCGTAGTTGCAGTTATCTCGGGCTGTTTTATTTTTTTTTTAAGCAACATAGTTTCATCAGCAGGATGAAACTATATTCTTACTAATCTGAACAGAGATAAATATGCAACGCGGGTCAGAAAAAAACAACTCAATATAAAATCTATGGTAAGTTCACCGCAAGCCGTGGTGTGTAATGCAAATGATCAAACCATTTTCTTGATGCGACTAAGCAGAGCAGTTTGACAGTGCATGTATAATCCACAACGGGACCCTTATTAGAATATTTGCAAAGCAAACTAGCGAGCGTACTGTTTTGTGCTTGAAGATTTTATTGTCCTCGAACTCTCGCGGAGCAGAAAGCAGCCCATGGAGGACCACTTCGGAAATACGGTACAGTTAAAGCGCTCTCTACGGGAGAAATGGCAATGCAATTGAGCTGCGACCGCAATTTCGGTGCACCTTCTTGCCGCAACATAGTGCCGTTGCTTCACGATCAATGGTTAGCTAACTATTGCTGTTTTAAAATGCAATAAGTGTCAACAATGTTTCATCCCCTGGCTTCAAAGCAGAGGGCGTATAGTCTCGTCTCGCAAAGTGGCTGTAATCGCGCTTCTGATCGACGCATGTAAATAACACGTCGCGTGTGTCCTCTGTTACGGCGGTATAACTGAGACAGGGTTTCGCGTATGTCGGGTGAGGAGTAAGTTTACGGGTGAGTCGTAAAATGGTTTGTGAGTTCTCCTTCTATCCGCTGTATTCGCGGTGGCCACGACGCAGCAAGAAAAATAAGACGAAAGTTGGAATATTCGAAGGCAACGGGCTGCAAATGTACCCAGCGCAGCACATCGAGCTTGCCATGTCGTGCGCGTTGCTGGAGCAACGTGCGATGGAAATGCTTTCGAGTAATTTCATGTGCATACCTCATGACACCGCGCTGAAAAAAAGTAATCATCACGTACTTAAAACACGACTCCCATCCCTCCTCCCCCCCCTTCCTGCAACCCTGCACGCTTCCTTACGCGACTCCGCCGTTTGACGTAAGCCTATGTGTCTCGCATGCCTAAGCGTTTTTGACACAAGGATCTTGGAATATTATTTTCCAAAACAATATGTTACTTGTACATTAGCACACATAAGAAGCAGGAGCCTGCTTTTCTATGCGTTTCATACAGATGTTCACTGTGTTAGTGGCTGGTGTGGCTGGTGCCTGTCAACAGGATACTGCTTATAGATGCGAAGAAAAAAAAAACAGAAGCTTTAAAACTTTGGCCGGCGTGTTGGCCTGTCTACCTTAATTCATTTTAACCAGTGGTGCCGTTTCTTTTCCTCGGTATCTCCGTCGCAGTGGGTTTCTATTCGGCTACCACGGACTTGTGGACCACGAGTCGACCGGCCGGCGGAGGCAGCCCATTTTCAGCGTGCTTCACAAAGCGTTCAGGTGCGTTCTTCAAACATCTCAAAGTGTACGTTGTGATTGCCCCTAGTCCTTGCGTTCGATCTCCTTTCTTGTTCAATTGCTGTAGCCTGTAAGAGGTTGCCTACGGAAGAATTTTTGTAATGTTTAGAGGCTCACATTTCGAAATGCAGTGAGGAACACGTCTGTCCATTATGCGCTGGTTAACTATACCGGACGACGGAGATCAGGCGGGTGAGCGCTTATTTATCATATAAACAATTAAAAATAATTACCTAATTGGCTTTTGTATTTATTTATTTCTAAGGGCCTATATTATATTCTGAAAATGATATCCGTGAACGTGAAGCGTCAGTTATCTCGTTAAATTTTCTCAGTAGCCGAATGTTGTTCTAAATATCGAGCGCCAAAATAATACGCATTTGGAAGCTCGTTCAAATGCCTTGCCCCTCATTGCGTATTAATCAAATGGCGTCGCTCGCATTTCTTATGCCTCTAATACAGAGTCCGCTTGGGTATTTAATAATGTAGAAAAATGTATTGTGATTTAGGCGATGATGCCCCTGGCACATCACTTTTTTAAAATAACCAATACGGGAAAGCCCTCTCAGCAATCTTTAAAATACTAATTTTGGGCGTTAGACGTTTCGAACGATATTGCGGATTAAGAACTGTTAAAATCTCAACCAACTTTCGAGGTCAACGGCCTTCAACTTCTGAACATATTATCGTTTCTTAAGATTAAAAATAAAAAAGCTGATTAGTTATTTAGTTAACTACATGTCTAATTATTGTGCTCTATCAGGGGCATAATATCCACCTTATAATGTACCATCCACCTGCGTAGACCAGAGCCGCACGACTCTTGCATACTTTAAAATGAAAATGTAATCGTATTAAAAACAATCTCCGCGCGTATGCTCTAATGTTATGTTCACATAACACTCAAGCGGTGCTGCTAACTGAGTGGTAAATCAAACGCTAAATGAGTCGACCTGTTCTCAACTCCATTTATTAACAAGGTAGGCGCTTACTGAGTAATGCTCCTGAAGTTATTTTACGTGACTTTTTTTTTCCCCTCTTAAATGCAAAATGGTGTTTTGCACAGACAACTATGGGTTGTCTATACGCCTTGCAAGAATCCTCAACATGTAATGTAGGAGAGGTTTCCTCGTTTCACATTTTTCCAAATAAGGGGTTTTTACTTGTAATGTGTATGTTTCTTTATTGGGATAATGGAAAAAATAGACCGGTGGAGCTCGTTTTACTTATTAATATTCTGTCTACTTTTTACGCGCCGACCCTATTTCAGGCTTTGTATTGCTTTGTATCGAAATGTTTTGCACATTAAGCGAAGCTTTGTATTGAGCAACAAGTAGCAACACATGCCTAGATTAAAGTTTGTGTTGAACATACATTGCTTCTACCTTTTACGCACGGTTCTAAAATAATACTATCTAAAGGTTCGGCGGGTAGGACGGCCAACTCCGGAGCCTTACATGCTCCACTGTGATTTCCCATTAAAGTTTAACTTTGCTTTCACTTTCTTAACAAACCCCTCCGAAACACGGAGCAACGTTTCCACGAGGCGAACAAATACGATTGCCGTCTAAGTGAGCGAAGGTAAACGACTAAAAAGATAAAAACGGCAGTAAACCTCGCAGGCTGCATTTGAGAAGAAACAAAGTAAAACGCTGTCCTCGGCTGTAAGTTTCGGACTCAGAGGCGCCGTGAGACTAGAACGGCGATCGTAAAGTGGGTCCATATTCACAAGTACTAACTGATGCACATTTCTCAAGTGTTTATCTAATCGACCATGTCGACGCGGACAACCAAAGGCTGCATTAAGTTTGCAGCCACTGCCGTGTATCCATTTGATTGCAGATTTAATGGGGACGTTTCGAAATTGTCCACAAATTCCCCGTAAGCCCTGTTCCGATAGTGAGTTTTCTGTGCGTCAGCAAAATTGATACTTCAGTAAACCAATTCAACCCTTTCTCAAATATCTCCACATAGCCTAACGCGAAGCGAGGACAAAGGTACCGGTCTCATTTTTGAAGGAACCTCGTACAAATGAGTACTCGAGAAGAAATAGAGCCGGAAGTGGTTATAGCAAGAAAGGCGAAAATAGAAACCGACGTTACATTTTTTTTTTTTTTAAATTCGATAAGTTTGACATTAGGCACAGTGAGAAAAGAAAGGGCATTTGAGGAGAAAGGTATGAAGTGGTGTGTAAATTTCTTTCTCAAAAATTCGCAAAAACGTCTCACAGAAGCTGTAGGTCGGAACGTCCAAAACGTCTGAACACCGATCGCTCTCACGCATGTTACAGTTCAAAGTACCAAACAATATGACAGAAAAGGCAAAACCTAAATGAGAGACAAGCATCAATTTTTGGCAATGAGACTGTTCGTATACTGAACAAGCAGAACAATTTCTGATGACGAACCACAAGTCCAAGAAATATACACCTGTCGTCTAAAGTATGAGGAACGTGAGGTCAATAAAAGAAAATTCACTTTCTGTGCACCCAGGGCACATTATTTCAGACTTATCAATGCGTCGCGAAATTGCCACTCTCAAAATCAGGATGCATATGTGTACTGCAGGCCGCGTGCGAAGGCAGCAGGGAAATTAAACTTTTTTTTCCAGTGTTCCGCCGCTTAAGCTTTACATTGCGGTTCGGGAATAAACAGGAAAAAACGTAGCGCCATGCACGAGGAATGACCGCCGAACAGCGCAAAAACGCTATGGACGAGCAAGAAAGCAGGGCGAGCACTGCTTGTCTCTTTACGTCGTTCAACAATAATAAAATAACAACTAGCTCAACTGTCCTTGTGTCTACACCATAGGGAATGTTCTCCTAACCGGCTTATGTAAATAAATTCTCTCGCCTTATATCGCATTGACTTTTTCACTTATTAGCGTGTCTGCCAAGTGCACATACATTCTGTTTTCTGCAGTGTATGTGCAGTAAGCTACCTGTTTTCAATTTACCAATTGGAGTGCTGCTTCTACAACTCAGTGACATTATGGATGTGCCCTCAAGGGTTAATTTGAAGAAAATAATACTGTAAAACAGTCCGTTAATACAAAGGAGAAAACTGACATGTCGAAATCATATGCAACAGGTTTAACAAAAGCATCGCACCGTGCATAAGACACGATGTGGCATTTTTTTTATGCCTAGATGAATACACTTGGGAGCAAAAGCTAGTCAATATTTTAAAGTGCTGCAATTGTTGAAACGCTCAGGTCGTCGGTACGTACAGGTGATCTGACGAACCACATAGACCAGATATTTGAAAAGAATCGATTCTTAGACACAGTGGCCTCTTCGACTCGCGCTATAGCGCGATTACTCAAACGTTTTTCGTTTTAGAACACTTCTAGTGATTGTCTATAGATCTGCTGTAAAATTCGGCAATTCTGAACTTGCTTGTCCCCTCCCCCCCCCCCCCATCTTCTGAAAAAAAATACAAAACTAAAAATGCAAAGTAGGGTCGTCACTCCATTTACTGTTTTTTGATGTTCTCACCTGACCTCCGATTTCTCTTACAGTACTATGTTGTAGCAGGGCAATGCAAGGCCCACCTGGTGTCAGCAAATCAGAAGGCGAACCTTCAAAGCCTCTTCCGGCATCTTAGCTGTGTATGAATGCCCTGTACAGCCGCCCAAAGACTTAACACGAATAACGGACGCGTGGCCCAGACTGCCGTCAGCGCGCTGACGGCAGTCTGGGCCGATGACTATCGCTTCGTGACGCGTCAGGAAGCGATAGTCATCGGTGCGAGATATCTCTCGGTATGTTTACGGCGGCTGACGATAGCTGGCGCGCCGCTCGCTCTGGCTGTTTTTTTTTTCCTTGTGCCTGATCGTAGCGTGGGCGTTTCTGCGCTTTTTTCTCGCCTCCAGCCTCCACGACACCGATGACACTGTTTTCAGTTTTCTTATCGCGGGAACCGAAAATTCCGCGCTAAGCTGCCGCAGCTTGCGCCCCTTGCGGGTTTGATTCACATGCGACCGACGTAACAAAATATTTTCTGCTCTGTGATGCGCTTCTAAGTAAAGCCCTTATATACCGAAACTTCGAAGAATAGTATGCAAAAAACGTTTGTTACGCTTTAGAACTCAGACATTATTCTTTTATTTTGAGAAATAATTTTGTTAACATCGTGTTTTCTTTTTAGTCTCTGTCTATGAATTAATTACACGTTTGCATGCTCGCAAGCATGCTCGCCCTCTCAAAAAGAAAGTAGTCCGGATACTCAGCATGGGAAGAAAAGGGTGGGAACGTTTTTCACGCATTGGCTAGGTGAAGAAGGAAACAAAACAAGAAAGCAACAAGCTCTTTATAAAACTATCTAAAAGCGAGTCGCTCCATCATGAGTACTCTTCAGTACATCCAGGCGCTCCAGCAGTCATCGACAAAGCGCGTCCAACAGCTTTATGTCAACCTGCAGCAGCAGATGCCACTCCAGAGCAGGTCCGAAATGGTGGGACTGGAGACTAAACATCTGAAGATCTTTGCTTTCAGCATTCCCCAAACATTTTCGATTATGTTGAGGTCGGGGCTGCGGCTTGGCCACGACACCTGCATTACGGCATTGTTGTTCAGGAAGGCTTGTGCCCTTCGAGCCGTGTGTATTGGAGCGCGATCGTGTTGAAATCAGAAGAAAACTTCAGGAAACGGCTCATATTCAACACACGTGGCACCAAAACATTCTACAGGATCTCGATGTATGCTTCCCTGTCAATCTGCCTTGAATCTTGTGGATTGGTCCCAAGCCCTGGTAGCTCACGGCACCCCAGACGTTCACGTTGTGCGTCCGCTCGACCACACCTCAAAGATATACCGTTCCACGATCACAACAGAAAATAAGAAAGCGAGCATTTTTCCCCACTCAACTGGTATAATAGGGCGCATCAAAAGCATACCGGTAGTTTTCAGCACGTCAAACTCTTTGGCGCTGGTCCTATCATGTGCAGAATGTTGATTCATCGCTGAACGCGACGTAGCGCCAGTTTTCTGGCGTCCATTATTCGTGGGCCTCTACGAACTCCAACCGCTAGTGGCGGTGCAGCGGGTTCGTCGAGTCTGCCCGGCTTTGACTTTCAGCGTCATGGAGCCTTCTGAGCATGGTTTCCTCACCGATGTGTAAACCGAGCTCGTTGCGGATTTCTCGCGCCATGAGGAATGGATCAACTGAAGCCGCTTCTTCTGGAATTGTTGCGCGCTCCAGAGCTCTACGCGGAGCGTCTTCCAATCTCCTTTCGTCACTAATCGCCTGAATAATGCGGTTGACCGTAGAAACGAACCGCCCCATTCTTGCGGCCATTTCACTTTGACTCATTGTCTGAGCCATATGCACTATGGCAGCACATTCGTCTGTTGGCACTCTTCGAGGCACTTTCAGGAAATGATCATGAAACTTATGATTTCACACTGTACTTAAGGTCAGTCATCATCTACGAACACTGTTTTCATTGCCTGTCACCCTGCCTATACCAGTATTATCGCTCACACTGCTACGCTGGTTCTTTTGGTAGTTTTTTTGTTTTTTGAAAGAGCGCGAAAGATCTCGTGCTAATTTATGATCACTTCACGCCCCCTCGAGTGTCAAGGTTGTTTAATGTAGGATGTTGCGGACTTGAACCCTTGCTTTTCTCCCGCAACAATGTCCATACGCATGCAGCGTAGTTACAAGACGTTTTTCCTTCTCGCCCGTAGGCTGCGCGATTGCAGCTCTCGTTTATGAACCCCGAGTAGCCCCGATCAATCAAGAACTCTGTAGTACGACGCCACTAATAGCCTGTGTCACTAGGGAACTTTACAGCCCATATACCATTCATAAAGATCCCTGCGTATATAATATGGTACACATGCGAGTCATTTTCTAAACTCGATCTAAAGATTGCGCGCGAGCGATGCTGCAGCGGCAGTAATAACCTAAACAGAATATTCTAAAATGCTATAGCCGGTAGCCTAGAGCAGTAGACTCCTTCGAAATTAATCCCTAGACACTTTTTACTGGTAGCAAATGTGTTTTAGTTAGCTTAAACAGCATTCTTATATATATTTTGGTCTCAAGTTATCGCTTTTATCTATTACGGCATCGCATTACTCTTGGTAATTAATTGTATTCATATGTTTTCATGCTCAGGAAGCGCGCAACTTTTTTGCCATGCTTCGTCTGAATGTATGATCTCTAGAGCGGAATAGAAAAAGCAGAACGCCGAGGTAAATTGTTCTGCAAAAGTAAACCAACGCGAAGTGTGGAAGAGTGGGGGCATGAGAAATAATTGACAAAATTTCATGCGACAGATTTATTTCCTGTCAAACCTTACTGGCAGCACTAGCTAGTTTTTTCCCTGCTGCTTGTTTTTGACGTCCTTGGTATGGCATAATACCAGTGACCTGGTGTAGAAACAATTTGGAAGCGCATCACACTTTTTGTAACAAATTTTGTTACGTCCGCCGGATTTGGACCAAATTCTCCAGGGGAGCGAACTGCGGTAACTTAGCGCACAATTTCTGGTTCCCATTTTACGAAAACTATAAAGAGCTTTGCCCGGCATGGGAGGACGCATCGGCGAGCAAAAAGCGCAGACACTCCCCATTGACGAGCACGCTGTCCACGCGGTGATCAGGCATAGGCGAAAAGGCAGTCAAAGCGATCTGCACAGCAGCTATCGTCAGCCGCAGTAAACGTACCAAGAGCATTATCTCGAACCCGATGACTATCGCTTCACGGTGCTGACTACATTCCAGGCCATGCGTTGCGTCATTCGTGTTAAGTCTGTAGGCGGCTGTACACTGGCTATCGTACACCAGGATACTGCGCCACACTCGCTGAACGAGTCGGTCGAGAAGCGTTTTTCCCGTGATGAACTTGAATAATTCGGTCCTGATTCGCTAGTTCTCAATGCAGCTGCCACTGGGGGTGAACGCGCTGTGAGACGGAGTACAAATATGTTGAAATTGTGAAACAAAATGAGGCGCAAAGGAATATAAAATAATCGCTTTGCGTATTTTGTATCCGCTGGTACCCAGTATTGTTACAATTTCAAGATGGACCAACCGGTCTTAGAGCGAGCTGTATTGTAGTATATACAGCCGGAGAGATCTGTGCTCCCGTGAAATCCTCCTCTGACACTGTTGAAGGTATCATAAAAACGTAGGATTTTTATGGAAATGGTGAAAGGGGCCGATAAATTGACTGTCAATACGTAATTTTTGGTGGTGACAGATTCTGGTGTGCGGGCACAGTGAATGTCTGCTCAGCCTTGCGTCTGAAGCTGGTCGTTGTCGTCCGTAGTAGAGCAGCTTGAACTTGTGATTCTAAATGAAACAATAACGATAATAGTAATTATTTAGGACTAGAGAAAGGTTCTTGAGCAGTGAGACGCGCGATTTCTTGCAAGAGGGCAACTATACTGAGTGCCACTTTGCGTGCAGGGCCGTGGTGGCAATGCTGCTAGCTACAATGGTCGCCATTTTGCTGCCTGTCATCGGCTCAGGCCCCATGTGGAAGGAGACCATGGAGAGCGTGGCGCAGAACTGCCACGACAACTGGTGGCTCAACGTCCTCTTTGTCAATAACATCTTTGTCGCTCCGCACGAGAGGGTACGTCGCACACTGACTAGAAAATGCTGACCCATTCTCTTCTAGTAATCAACTCGTTATCCTGAGTAGACAAGCGGTTAAATTATATTATTCAGTCTTTTCTACTAACAGATCATGCGTGCTTCGTCGAATAGGATTCCTCGCTTCTATGTAATGTCCTAGGTGTTTGTCAGCTTGCTTATTGTTTGCCTGTAGTATACTAGTGACATGGAGACGCCCCTGGGAGCACCAGTGTTTTGTCCTTGTAATGATGACATAATTTCAAGAAGTGGTCAAGGGTTCATGTTCTCGCAACTTTGCATTTGATTGCAGCCATGAGAAATTGAAGAATATAACAAATAAATAATACTTCCAAGTACTAGTAGCTTAAGTATACGTGATGCCGAGAACTAATAAAAACCGAAGGAAACAAGAGACAACCTTAAAGGCATTCAGGACTTGTATTAAAGGAACTGACAGAAACGGAAGCCAATGAAAGTGTAGGGGAATGTTTGCATTCTCTGTGTGTTGCTCAGTGAATTGGGGCTTGACTGCAGATCTCAAAGATGCAGGTCGGCCCCGGTAGCGGCGGCTGCTTTTCGATGGAGTCGAATAGCAAGAGGCCCGTGTATTGCTTTATTAAGTGACCTAAGTTGTTGGAAATCTCTAACCTTCCACTACAGCATCCCTCATAGCCTATGTTCCTTTGAAACGCTAAGCAATATTATCTCAACAGACCAAAGCAATAAGAAAAAGGAAGTGAACAAAAGAAAAATAATCAAATTAGAATTATATCAATAGAGATCACTCACGTGGCGCTCACTAATATATATAATAGTTTGACATGTTCTTAATGAAACCTTCAAGTAATTCCCATTTGCCAGCGTTGTGAAGCAGAACATATCGAAAAGATCGCTGGGCGTTTCTTCACCAAATAATATCAGGGACAATGAACCGTGCGTGAATATCTACCTGTCGAGCAGCACAGGCACGCAGGTGAACATTTCGTATATGCCGCAGGTTCTATCTGTGAGAGCTTAGTACTAGCCGGAAGAGGAAAAGAAAAACAAAAAACATGCTCGCACATTTATGCTGGCTACGGGATTTGCTGCTGCGCTGGAGTTTAGAGGCATATTCATCGAGCATTTGATGCAGGATGTGTCCCGTTATGAAGTCCGCCATCATAACTAGAAGTCTAGCATATCTGAGTGAATTACTAAACGTAATAACCTACATCTATGTACCTTACGTGGAGAGAAAATGTTACCTATGACAATCATCAATAAAAGGCACCAATAAAACAGCGTCCCAGTGCTTAATAGAATTTCTAAGAACCTATAATGAAAGGGGCAGACCGCGTTGCTGGCTTGCACATAAATGAGCGGAGCTTGATTTCCAGAGATCAACCCTAAGAGACGGGCGGCAGAGCATGTGCAAGCGCTGCGAAGTCAGAAACCAGATTGAAGTCTGTGAGAATTAATGCTTTGGTAAGATATCAAGTTGCGCGCGGCCAAAAATGTGATTCACACAAGCGGCGTGGGCGGTAAAAGCAATGTGCGACGCCGATCGTCTTGAGTCGTTTGTTCTTCTTTTCAATGGCCCTCCACTGTATTTGGCGCTCGAGAATGGCAGGATACCATTGCGATCCTGACGCACGGCCAGCACGGATCTATTTTCGGGAAGCCATGAATAGATATATTGAAATTCAGAAACTTGCTCCTGAAGCTCCCGAGTGGCTCGGAAGATTGGAGTCATTAGTGACCCTAAGAGAATTCTAGCATGACGACGCCACAACCCACCTGGATGATTGTTGTATTAATAAATGCTCATTGTGCCCTGTAAGTGGTTTTGTGTATTGTGCTGAAGTCAGGCAATAAAGAAAAAAAAAACGACGTTAAAGAAATCAAGAACACAGTTGTTCTTTTCCTGCCACAGTAATCGAAATGTACCCAAACGTTAAATTACTGCTGTTCACGACAACGGTAGAGTAGTGGTTAGTGGAAGAGCGTTCTGAAAGAAAAAAATATAGTGCGCGTTTACTCGGACATGCTAATTTTGCTGTTCTGCAATGAACTAATGAAATGGAAAAAATGTCGGTATAGGCTCATCATCAGGAAAAAGCAACCTCTCTCTCTCTCTCTCTCTCTCTCTCACACACACACACACACACACACACACACACACACACACACACACACACACACGCACACACACACACACACACACACACACACACACACACACACACACACACACACACACACACACACACACACACACACACACACACACACACACACACACACACACACACACACACACACACACACACACACACACACACACACACACACACACACACACACACACACACACACACACACACACACACACACACACACACACACACACACACGCACACACGCACGCATGCAACAGCTGAATTAAAAGCTAAATGTGTAGTGTCTCTATTAAAATTGGTAGAGTTTAGCAGAAATGCACGTCCCCCACGAGCGTTAGCTCAGCTACGGAAAGACAGAGAATGGAAAAAAAAAAAACAAGGGGAGCTTTAAGCCTCGAGGCGAGACACTTCATGGGGCCGTAATCTGGAACGATCACTTTGGAATTTGACACTTTCAGCGAGCGCCGGTCGGGTGCGAGAGAGAGGACGGTCGTTGACGAACGAACTTAGTCGCCGGCCAGTTCTCTTCGTCGACAGACCGTCGCCTAATTGTCAAGCTGACTGAGGATGAACAATGGAAAAGCCTCTAGCGAGTTGTCTGGGAAAGCAAGTCGAACGGCTCGTCAACAGCGCCCACCAAAACAATCTTGTCTCAGAGCCACTAAAGAAGCCTGGTGCTGCTGCTGCCCACTTTAGGTCATTTCTAAAAGCGCTCAGACATCACTGTCGAGGCCGTTATGTGACAGGGGGTTAAGCGCGCGACAGCCGAAGGGTGGGATGAAAAGTAGCGAGGAAAGGCGCTCAGGCTTCTGAGTACCTACAATTTTTCTCCAGTATAGTGTCTTACTTTGTTCATTTCCTACACATTTTCTTTCTCGCTTTCACGCTTCAGCGCTGTCGCCATGATGCTGTCAGTTGTCAACAAGCCCGCCTTTGAACGGCTCCTGAACGAAAAGTTTCCGCCTTCTTTTGAAGGGAGCATGCGCGCTTTATTATGCCAAACACTAGAGCAAAAAACGTGCTGAAACCAGTTAAAATGCCCTTTATGGCTGCCAGCTGTTCCGCACGGGATATTTTGTCTGGCGGAAATGGGAACAGAGCGTCTTTGAAAGCGATCACTTCACATCAGTGGAAGAGGCCCACTGGCACGAATTTTAGCCTTCATGAAACTGTATACGAGACTGCCCCAGCCATTGTATTCAATGTGCCGTAGAAGCTCTTTGAAGCCACTAGTGTTCATGCAGAGCATGAGCACACTGAAAAAAACAAAAACAAAAACAAATAAAAAATAAACAGCTCCAAGCTTAGTGGAAGCTGAGTCCGCTCACTGATGTTAAACTATAGGTTCTCTCTTCTAACTGCAGTACAGATATTTGTCAAGTAATGGCGTATACGCAGAGGGAAGCGTGGTTAGGCAATGTACTTATTTCGCTTTGTGTAATGCGATGAGCTTTTTGCCACACTAAGGCCATTATGTGCAAAAGACAATGAACTTGTTTCGCCAAGGAACTGTAGACCCTATACTGCAGCATACGCTCTATTGCGCAATCTAGGCTCTGACTTAGCGACGGCGAGACTGTGTCGCTTTTAATATCGCCGTTAGCGGAATTCACACCAAATGCTCAATCAATTTTGATTTTCTGATGGTGTATTCCGTGATTCCGCGTCATCGATTTACAACAGCCGATCAGTTCCCGCGGCTAATACAGACTAATATAAGGAGTACGCGTTTGCGCCTATTGTTTCTGACAATGGAAGCACACGCAATATAAGTACATAAAAAAAGCTAGACGCCCGAAAACACAAATGGTTATTCTGGTTGAGGACACCAGCGAGCAAAAATGGGAACAAGCGCTCCATAAATCTAAGCATTATTCTCGCTGTGCTGTCAAAGCAATTCGGGCCCGGGCCACCGAGAGATAGGAGGTTGTTTCTTGCAGTCCGGTTGTGCCAAGTTAGTCTGCTCTCTCGTTTCTTTTTCTCCTGTGTCGTGCGCATGCTCTCGGCGGATTGCGCTATGCATTTAGGCTTGGTAAGGCATGACAGGTGAAGGTTACCTCTTTAAACTTGGCTGCTTCGACTGAAGCTGATGCGACGCGTGTCACAGTGCAGTAAACAAGCAAAAAGATAAAGGACAGTGACACATTGTCATCTAGTCTGGGCATTTTATTTGATCCTTACATTCAGCGCCGCCCCAGTTCCATAGCACAGAGAATCGGGATCACTCCAAGAACGAATTGCCATTCCGTTCGTATTAAAGCTCGCATGAGTTTGAAGTCTTTTGTGAGATGCGTCACTGTGAAATGGCTTTTGTCTTTATCGCCTTTGTATTAGCATTTAGACAAACCTTCTTTTCTTTGGAACCGTGAACCATGGCGGCCGTTTCTTAGTTGTTTTTTTATTGCTTCTCGCTGTAAAGAATCGTGCTGACCAAACAAAAGTGGGAACTTTGCAAGTTTTCCTCGCACTTATACATCGTACTGCGCACAAAAAGCCTGCTTTCTAAGACGCCTTTCCTCTGTGGGTCTTTTTTAAACAGTGTCTGGAGATCACCTGGTACTTCGCGGTGCTTATCCAGTTGTGTCTTGTTGGTACTGCCGTCATCTTTGTGCTGCAAAGGTGAGCCATTTTTTATCAGCTTTGCCGTTGTTCTTGTGTACGTTTATGTTGTAGCGATTCCACAGTGTACTCTAAAAAAAATGGATAGTTGCAATAACTAGCTTATACGGTATTAACTGGCTGTCACTTGTGTTCCAACCTTAGTTGTAAATACAAGAAATGAAATTTAGTAGCAGTTACTAAGTCTAGAACGGTAGCAACAGGAACTACCTTTAGCAGTATTGACTACACCCAACGTATTAACTGCGAGTACTATAAACATAGCAACAGCAACAACCTTTACTATAAACTATGACCTTAAAAGTTAGCAACAGGAACTACTTTTGCAAACATTTACACCTATGAAGGCAGTAACAGGAACTACCTTTAGTAGCATCTACTACCTCTGAAGGTAACAGAAACTAACTAAGCATAAGCAAGCCATCCTTCCTTGTTTATAAAAGCAAGAGAAGCCGTTAGAAAACAAGGCGTGGTATAATTACCGCAAACATGCAATATACCGTCTTTTTTCAGGAAGGAAAAAAATCTTGGTCTCATTTATCCAAGCGCTTGACTGTTTTAATTTTTTGTTTTTACTCAGTTTTCCTAATATTTATAACTCAGTATGTAAATGTCGTTTCAAGCGAGCCGTTTTAGTTTATGTCGCTGGAAACCGGTTTTTGGCAGGCGTTTGGTCCCGAGTGACGCGACCTTATTGTTACGAAGCGGGGGATGAACCTTGCCGCGGCTTCCGAGCTATGTCAGTAGGGGCCCGGTCGCCGTCGACACACGCCTCACTGTCGTCACTGCAGCGCAAAGACAATACATGCCTGCGCATGCACGCCGCTCAAGAGGGTGCTGCGATGGCGGAATTGTGTAAGGCACCGGAAACAAAGATGCAGCTTTTGAATGTTTGAATGCGAGCACGGCGAGCTTCTTTTTGCGGCTCACTCAGCTTGATACCATTCGGGCCGAATGTTGGACGTCAGTCTGGGCTTCGTGTTTTGCTTTATGTTCGGCCTCAGGCCAGCCGCGCTTCCCCAACGATCTTCGTTTGCATCTGCTAAGAATGAAAGCTAAAAACACTATATGTTTGGAATAGCGGAGCCCAGAGATATGCCCCTTCTGACCCTTTCCTGTGAAAGGCGTGGACGGGATAAAAACGTATACGTTTCTTTTTCAAACACGTCTTTAGGACATCGGGAGAAGACTATATAACGACATAAAATTGCAGCCAGTAACACCAAATAAATATATGTGCGCCGGATTAAATCAAGCTGACGCAAAACAGTGCGAAGCAGCAGAAAGCGACTCTCAGTTTGCTCAGATGGTGTGCTCTAAATCAGGGCAAGTCTACCGTGAGCATACTACACGGCCATGTAGCTCGCAGTAGTGCCTGTTAGGTAACGTAGCTGCCAACCTCGCTGCCACTCTGACGCTGGAAGGACTGAATTTCGCGTCGCTTTTATTTTATTTGATTTTATTTATTTATTTATTTATTTATTTATTTATTTATTTATTTATTTATTTATTTATTTATTTATTTATTTATTTATTTATTTATTTATTTATTTATTTATTTATTTATTTACCATTTCCTCATGGCCCATGCTGAGGGCATTAGAACGGGGGTGGCCGGTACAAATGTTTACATTAATTAACAATGCACAAAAGATTATTTAATATAATATAGTAAATAACGCGAGTAAGAAAATGCTTTACAACGTCATTATACAATATTAGGGGTAAGGAAAATGCAGATTACATACGGTTTAAAAAATGTCGAGGGTGTAATAAACTTAACAGAAGAAAAAAGGGAAAGCCATGCAGGGCATGGTAGAAAAGATTACGACTGAAAATCCTAACAGCAGCTTTAATATCTATAAGTGACAAAAACTGATAAGAACATTTTAACAGTTTTAACAACAGGAAAGCACGCAAAAGAAATCGGCGTCATCGACGTGCAGAGTCATAAAGTGAAGAAAATAAAGAGTGCCTAATGTACTGCAAAGTGTTCCCTTTTGAATTGTTCGGTATTGTTAGTAGTGAACAACGCGGCTGCTGTTAACAAAACATTGAAGATGCATTTTAATCTTTGTATCGAGGTTAAGTGATTCATATGTCTTTCTTGTCAACGTCCTCATCGCCTCAGAAATTGAGGCTCTAAGAACTATAGTAGAACTAGTAAATCCGCTTCATAGAAAGTTTGTAATCGGTCGCTGTGTGCTAAGTGAGGCTCACACGAAGGCGCCGTAATGATTACAGTATTATACTGCCACCAGAATCTTTCTAATAACACCGCATTTTGAATTTCAGCTCTGTTTTGTAGCTTGCGCAGTGATACACGCATATTGAGAGAAATGTAAAACGGAAAGGCGCGAACAATTAAGCTCTGTCACGGCCTCGCAGTAGACATATGTAGCCGCTGAGTTCAATAACGGACAGAAATTGCAATCGAGTTTGTGTAATCGAATTCAAATTAAAAAATAAAACAAATTCGTACGTGCAAACCACTGTGGCATATTTGTGAGGTATAAAACTCCCGCAGATGTTATCGGGAGCACTATAGTTCTTGCCGGAAGAAACGCCAGCTACGGTGGCTGCAACTGATGTGCGGTCGCTGGGTTTGTTGCGACAGGTTCGATCTCCTGCCGCGGATACTTCCTTCATTTTGGAAGAAAAGCAGAACCGTCGGTATTCTGAGTTTTTGATGAAAATTAAAGAATCCCACTTTGTTGAAGTTAATCTGCAGCCCTGCCCTGCACCTTGCTTAATTGCTGACAGCCTTAATCGAGGGCACGCAGCTTTCACCATTTTATTCATGTACTGCTTTTAGGTATTAATTCATACTTCTCTCCGATAGTACAACGACCCCTTGAAAAATGCACGGGCTTGACTCGAAATCATTTTTTTTTTAATATCTTGCCTTCAAGCCTGATCATAGCCTCCTTAATGCCCCTGTCGCGGTTTTCAAATAATTGCGCAGGTTTAGACCTTCAAGGAATCCTGTCCATGGGGCCGTATCTCCTTAAAGTATTCCGTTTCTTTATAAATGGACCCTCTGGACCCTCTGCCAATAGTAGCGACCGCTTTTGACGTCAGGCTTGAAGCTAACTAACAGTGCTAATCACTGGCGTCAGTACTAAAGGCAAGGTTATTGGGCAACGGCCAAGAGGCAAACGCAGAATTCATAAAAAGAAAAAAAATTAAATGACCTTGCAAACTTAACAAGGGGTGACTGATGTTCAGATTCCGTAGAGAAGCGTAACCAGAGGGTAATAGCTAATGACGGTAAATATCGCTGGGCATAATTTTCGTTCATGCGTCGAAGGGAAATTTAGTGATCGCTTATTTGACAGAAACAGTGTCATTTCAGCCGCTTCGCTCAGACCACAATCTATCTACTTTTCAGCGCTTCATTCTACTGCGCTCCTGGCCCCTAGCATTCCTTTTGGAAAGTCTACGGCCTTTTTGGCGCTCTTATTTCCGGAGGTGTTCCCTCTCAACGTATATAAACACATTTACTTACACGAGTAGGAGATATGTCTGTGCACGAAGTAAATTGAAAATTGAAATTAAGGATATATATTTTTCTTCAGTGAAAAGTGCATTTAAATTTGTTGTAAAATATAAGAAATACTGCTACATAAAAATGTCGTGCATATACTAAGGACAGGGAGAGAGAAAAACCTTTGTGTGGAGGCAGTGTGCCGCACTTGAGGATTTCCTTTCCAGCGCTGAAACACCATGAAACAACTTTATGTAAAGGCTGCTCCAATGTACTTAGGATAACCACCCAAAGTGGAGAAAACTGAATTAAGGGAGCATCACTCCTTAGCATTACATCAGCTCGCATTACGAATTAGAGACCGTGGTCTATTCAGCAGCTGATGTATTTGCGCACTGTATATTGGGTTGCAATTGTCGGCATTCATCTTTTCTGTACCGGATGCGAAGGCCTTCATTGCACCACTTGCGGCGTGATTAAACTACAAATCCGCTGCAGTCTCCGCAAAAAATGTGAACAAACTGCGCTGTTGATGCAGCACCCGACCTAACGTTATATCTTAAAACCGAGGTTGGATCTGAGTGCAGGATCCGTAAAGGTCAAGTTAAATTCTTATCAAATGACTTTCGTAGGCTATAAATAAATTCCTGTTGCCGGGGTAATAAGGATAATATACATTTACTTTATGGCATCCCTTTCCCCGATGCAAACGGCGCTGCATCAGAGAAGAGCTCTGCAAAGGTGTGATCAGGTGGCTTTCAAGCCTCAGCGAGTTTGAAGAGCCTGTGCTCAGGCTACGAAAGGCGATTCCGCGGAAAGCCTTCTTACCGGAATATATTATAGCGACCCTAGGAGTGTGACGTGCGCTGAAATTTTGAGTACAAAGTATTAGCTGCCTTCCTTTCGCTGTGTGTGTGCACTGAGATGCGACGGCAAGCACTGGTTCAGAACCCTCCCATCTCGGCCGTGGAAATGTTTAACGACTGCGCCGCTGTACGTGCGCTCCGCGGAGTGTTTACACACCCGGCAGTATAACGCCCACGATCACGCTTTGCATCACGGCGTCGTCGTAGCGGCTCTTAGCAGCGTGATGCCTTCGCAAAGTGTGTCATGCCGGATTTTCTCTTGGTTCCTTTTTTTGATTCTGCAGCCGCAAACGAAGCTTTTATATTTCGAGTGGAAATAAGTGCGTCTCGTTTCTAGCAGACGCTCAACGAGCGAGTGGCCCCGACCACGCAACTTTTCGCGTGATTTCACGCGAACAGAGTTCCCTGCTATAACTGGCACGAGTTTCGACAGTGCCCGAAACCCGGCTCCGAGATGTCGAGCACGCTAAAGGCGTGTCCACCTAATAAAAGCGCAGTCCCGTTGGGTCGCCGATTGACTTCCCCCGCGAGCTATGCACAACGCGACGCGCACGCGAGCAACCCCGCAGCTCTTTCCCGGAATAAAGGCGCCTGCCTCGATCGGCCCGGCGGCCTGGAGACTCTGATTGATGACCTGCCGCCTTCGTGGTTTCGCCTGTCCACCGCGGCGCCCAGGAGCCACACATCTCTTATTTCCACTCGTCCCCCGCTCGCTCCTCCGTCCTCGTGTATTTCTTTGTTTATTCTCGCACCGCTTCATTGCGCCTGGTGTCCCGCGCGGTGCTGTCCCACGCAGCGGAAACTTGAGGATGCGGCAGTGTTCCGTCGCAGTGGTCGACTGCTAACGTTGCGTTTCACGCCTTGTGTTTGCGTGTTTATTCATTCGCTAGCCGCTCCGCGCATGTTTATCAGTCAGTGCACGCGTGGGTGTGCTGAGCTCGCAGAAACCGCTCTGCGTCTCCGGGAATCGGGCGCTGGCGATCGAGCCGTTGTCGCCACTGCTGAGACCGAGGGACGGGACGTATTCGGCAACTGCTTCACACCAATGTTCCTCGCAGACATGCTTTTGGTTCGCGTCCGTTACGGAGCTCAAGTGCACCCTAGAATTACGTAAGAAGCTACGCTCGTTGCAAGAGATGCACGAATGCGAGTGTCCCGGCTTCAGTACGAGAACGCACAACGTGACTCGCCTTAACGTGACAAGTCAGTCCCCGCAATCCTGCGCAGCGCAGAGATCACTGTCACCTCTTCGCCAACGACACCCTTTGTACTGCCGTGCGTATAGCGGCTGAGGAGCTCTCCCCATGCTTAGTCGACACCGGTGCTCCCTGTGATGCTTGACCACCCAGAAACAATGAGTAAAAAGTGTGCTCTGTCAGCGACGCTTGCGGTCTTGCCAAGAACGCAGGTTCGTCTCGTCTCTGCGTGCTTCGAGGTATAGGCTTAAAACGGGAGCATTAAGGGAAGCAAGAAATATGACTGCGTAATGCAGTGTGACCCTGCACACGTCCCATAAAGAGACGAAATAAAGGGTTGTTTAGCGGCGAAATAATTAACTTTATTTGCTAGCGCATAGAAAGTTGCTTGACTCCAAGGAATGTTCACTAGCGTCCGAATAAGACCAAGTTACTTGCATCCTCTTCGCGCTCATGTGGTTTCTCTTCTAAGCGCCGATTAGTTATTCTAGGAATGGCGGACATTTATGGGAAGTTAGTGTGCTTAAAGGTGTCAGTAATCTCCGTCAGGTCTGCATTAATTATGCTGAGCTGAATAATTTAGGTAGTCTGAATTACCGCACAGTAGTGCTCCTGTAGGGGATTACAGGCTGATCTAAATGCCGTTCTTCTCCTAGTTCAAACGACTTCAGGGGCACTGTGACGAAGGGGTAGGCTAAAGATAAAAATGCTAGCAGTTTCAGCAAAAGTGCCTCTGGGACGGGTTTGCTTCTCACAATACCGCGTGATGTAGTCAGTGGCGTCCACTGTGTGCCAGTTACCCACTGATGACGTCAGAAACGAACCGAGCAAGTGCAATCAAGGTGAATCAATGGGCTTCAGCAGTCCTGCCGGCGCGACAGGTAGTGTCTGCCGAAATTAGCACTCGCGGAAGGTCCTGACAGCCCTGGAAAACGGTAGCAAGCCTCGGCCAGTAGTATCTTTGAAGTGTCCGTGCCAATGTTCGAGACAAGCCGAGAAGTCCGGAAGGAAGCTTGTCGCGGATTGCTTGTAAAACTTCATCGCGGAGCAACGTCGGAACCTTAACAGGCATTGGGAGTCTGTGGGACCGTATTTTCTCTTGTAGAGGACGCCTTCTCGGAAGCAAAACGACGATAGACGACGCGGGAAGGAGCGAGGTGGAGAGTTTCAAGTTTATTTCATACATACATACAAAAAAATAGATACAGTAAGAGTTGTACAGAAGGAAGTACCGTAGTACAAGACTATCGGCGGGACCTCCCAGAACAAAGCAAGTGAGGTAGAAATGTAAAAAGAAAAACAAAAAGGAGGAAGCAGTGTAACAAGAAATTAGTATAAAGGTACAACCAACAAAACAACGTTTAGAATATACACTAATGAGAATAAAGAAGATAAATATACAGATCATCAACTTCAGTGCATAGAACAGACAAAATAGCACATTCAAAAGTGAACTTTAACGGTTGAAGAAAATTAGCTATGTAACATGTTTATTAAATATTGTTTCATGCGGAAATAAAATGAGTGAACAGTATGCGATGCTTTAATTTCTAGAGGTAAAGAATTCCAGTAGGATATGCCGGCAAACAAGGTAGTAAATTTTCCGTAATTAGTCCTGACTTTTCGCAAAAGAAGATTATTGCACTCTTTAAACCTGATAGGATTAGTATTTACAAGCTGGTTGGTAATGTCATCAATATGAGCATGATGACCTATTAGTTTATACATAATCATGGACAATTTTAGGCTGAATAAATGTTGAAGTGGAAGTATGTTCAAACTGTGGTACAGTGGCAGAGAGCGTGACTGGAATCAACTCAATGACATAGCCTGATGGCTTGATTCTGGAGGCATTGAAGTCTTTCAATATGCCTGTAATATGTATTTCCCCAGAAAGACAAACAGTAGTTAAGGTGACTATGGATGTAGGCATAATATAATGAATGTATTATGTGGGGTTGGAAATATTCACGGGTTTTTATTATGACGTGAATGCTGAACGAAACTTTATGCATGAGCGATTAGGCATGGTGATGGAAATTTAAGTGCTTGTCGAGAATTACGCCCAGAATCTTGGAAGTTTCTGAGATAGGCAGCGCATGGTTATCAATCGCTATTCTAGGAAGAACATTTATGAAAGCGAAATGAGCGTCAAATAGCACGAAAGTGGTTTTTTGGGGATTTATTTTTAACTTGCTATTTTCACACCACGTGGTAATGTTATTAAGATCTGTGTGAAGCATATGCTGAAGTGTGGCGGTGGATCTGTGAGAAGCATAAATCGTTGTACCGTCCGTATATAACAAGAAATTTGTATGATTTAGTGCAACGGGCAGATCCTTAATGAACATTAAAAAGAGTAAAGGCCAAGTATCGATCTTTGCGGAACACATTTGTTTACAGCCTGAACGGTAGAAAAAGTATTATTTACAAGAACTACTTGAGATCGATTGCTTCAATAACTGCGGATAAACTCGAAGGGTGGGCCGGAGATTCCAAATAATTCTAGTTTATAATCAAGAATGTGATGGTTAATTGAGTCGAAACCTTTTGTTAGATCAATAAAACTGGCTCCAACAATTAAACCGTCAACAATGGCTCGCTTCACACTTTCAATAAAATTTATGAGTGCTAATTCGGTAGAATAGCCTGGTCGGAATGCAAATTGTTGAGGAGCTAAAAGTTTAAATTTACTCAGGTAATTCATTAGCCGTGTGTAAAAAAGCTTATCGATATCTTTGCTGAATAAAGGATGAATACAAATGGGACGGTAATTGTTGATACAAGTTCGATCGCCTTTCTTGAAAATGGGAATTATTTTAGCAACCTTAAGGCACTCTGGAAAAACACCCGCTTTAAATATCTTGTTTATTAATATTGCCAGAATTGCGCATATGTCTGCAGAGATAAGGTTAACTTTAGAGGGATGAATAGAGTCTAATCCTGCACCGATTGTACTGAGTGATTTGATGACTTCGTGGACTTCTTCTGCAGATGTAGGACGCAAGTAAAACGTGTGGGAGCAACGTGTAAAGGAGGGTAAAGTGAACTCTGAGAAAAGCTGAAGTGCTGGTTAAAAGCATTGGCAGTTTTGCTGGGATTATTATAGGTGGTGTTTTCACATGCTATTTTTGTTAAGCATGCTTCGCGATTTTCAATAAATTGTTTAATAAGTTGCTAGTTGCGCCTACAGTCGTTTCCGTTTTTTAAAATGCGATCTTGATAATAGTTACTTTTTGCAAATTTCAGCACTGAGGAATGTACGTTAGAATATTTTCGCAGTCTACATCTCAAAGCAGTATTAAAAGGCTGTGTTTTCAGCTTTCTACGCAAATTATTTTTCTTGTTAATAAAACAGACCAGGCCAATGATAATCCATGAATTTCGTGGTGTTCGAAACCACCGCACTGTAGGGATATGCTTGGTGAATTGATCAATGCAGGTGGCAATTTTTGTTGAAAACTGCTCAAACGCCTTATTTGGGCATTCCTCCTCAATCTCAGAGCTTCAATCTATTTTACGAATTAAACCGGTACATTCTTCATGGTTAAATTATGCTTTGGTATGGTTATTTACGGCCTTGTTCTTTTTCAACTTTAGAGATAAAAAAATGGGTTTGTGATCTGTAATTGTATACTCTATTACTCCTGCTTCGCAATCAGCATCCGTATTAGTCAATATGTGATCAATAAATGTATTCGAATTAATGAAATCAGAAAGAGTGGGAAAAAGAATTAGAGAAGAAATGCCAAAATTCAGCATACATTGCACATATTCAGAACAGCATGAAATGCTAGGGTCAAGAATATTCATATTTATGTCACCGCATATTATTATGTTTTTGTTTTCTGTTGTCAAGACATTAAATATTGCTTCTAACTGCGAACAAAACTCGGTGTAAGAAGATGACGGTGAACGATAAATGCAGCCAACTACTCTATTAATTAAGAGATAAAAAGCGTGCAGAGTGGGTCAGAGAAATAACTCAAGTTACCGACATTCTAGTAGAAATTAAGAAGAAGAAATGGGCATGGGCAGGACATGTAGTGCGAAGAGAGGATAACCGATGGTCGCTGAGGGTAACAAACTGGATTCCAAGGGAAGGAAAGCGTAGCAGGGGGCGGCAGAAAGTTAGGTGGGTGGATGAGATTAAGAAGTTCGCAGGGGTCAAGTGGATGCAGCTAGCACAGAACCGGTTTAAGTGGAGAAATATGGGAGAGGCCTTCGCCCTGCAGTGGATATAATCAGGCTGATGATGATGATGATGATGACTGTATTGCGGCTGGCTGTTCAGGGGCAGCACACTTTGATGAAATTTAAGCCAAATGGATTCACACTGAAGCTCGCTAAATGAGATATCGTGCCGACGGGCGTAAGTCAAGTCAGATCTGATGAATATGGAAGATCCACCGCCACAAGTGTCCCGATTACAGTATTCCGAGCCGTAGTTTGTAAGCCCATATAAGTTTCTATCATTGTGAGATAACCACGTCTTAGACAGATAAAGGAAAAGGAGTGATCCAGCAAAGTAAGTAATGTTACAAGATCATCGTGATGTTTGCGTATGCTACGGATGTTAAGGTGCTGTAATGATAATGAAGATTCTTTATCGTGGAGTGGAGCTTTAGTCTGTTTGTACGAGTAAAGTGCTCATATGAATGCAAATTTATAGATGGCAAAGTTACTGTCGGTGCCTATGCAAAGATTGCAAGGTCTTCGACACGCGAGATGCGATAGACTGTGCTCTTATAAGCCTTCCTGGCCTCGATTGGGCAGTTATCAATCCACAGGTACTTCACTGTTTTTCCTTCTTGAGTTCGCGTGCGCGGACAAAAAGACGTTTTCGTTGAGGTGTAAGGTGGTCGTTTACGTACACTGGCTGCTCAGAGCTCCGTGGAAACCCGATATCGACTGTGCACAACCTAGCCTTCCTAGCTTTAGCACAGAAGTCGATTTGCTTCTCTCTTGACAAAATCGCGAGGCTAGAGGAGGCGCCTCCCTCGCGGTACTCGAGGAGGGACCGCAGTTCGATGTCAAATCTATATTCTAGAGCGTATACAAACGTGATTAGAGCACCAAAAAAAGCGGAGTCTTTTATATGTCAACCGAGAAGCATTTGGGTAAGAGTACTGGCTACGCAGTCAGGATTTCTATGTTTCTGGAATTGTAAACGATGGAAACATCGAATGCTTGTAACCGAAGGCTCCAACAAGCTAGCCGCTCCCAAGGGCCTTTAAGATTCACTAGCCAAAAGAGAGAGAGTGGTGCTCGCTTCCGAAGCATTGCGGCCGAGCATACAAGTACGCCCGAAGATTTGTTACCGCCCACACAATAGCAAACAAGCCACTCTTTTTCAGTTGTACGATACTTCCCTAGGAATCGCGACAGGATGTGTCTGGAGTAAACAATCACGTGCTGAAGACCATCTGGCCATCGAACGTGTGCACCAAGGTTGGTGTTGCTGGCATTAGTATGCAAATCTGTGTTCGCCTCCTCTTCAAAGTGACCAAGGGTGGGCCCTGATTGGAGGCGTTTCCAGAGCTCCTCGAAAGCCCCCTGCTGTTCCTGGGCCGAGATGAAGGGTTAATCGCGTTTGTTAAACCAGTTAGTGGTGGGCCATTCTGTACGGATCGTGCACGAAACGTCTGTAATGTGTGCAGAGATCCTAAAAGCAGCGCAGAGGTTTTCTGCGAAAGGGGGGGGGGGGAGGGGGGGGGGGCGAATCTGGAACGCATCTACGGCAGCCCGCTTTGTCTGGATAAAGCCTGACGCTTTCAGCGCTCACGACGTGGCCCAGGAACTTCAGTCACTGGAATGCGAAATGGTGCTTCCCTGGTTTTGAGAGAGAGGCAGGCCGAACGGATGGCCTCCAACAGTGTGCTCAGGCGCTTAAGATGCTCGACGTAGGTTGCAGGCGCACCGTCTTCAAACAACGTCTCAAAGCAGATGGGACACGAGTGCCATTTAAGCCCACTAGGAAAGTGTTCAGCAGTATTTGAAATGTGGCACGTGAGAAACGCAAATCGGTGGAAAGCACTTTGAATTCGTAAAACCCGTCTGGACTTTATCGCGGTCTCTTTTATCCACCTAAATATTCCAGTGCCCAGATCAAGCGATGCATTTTTTTTTTTCGTTGCCTGAAATAAACTTGGAATGAATTAATGAATAAAAGGGCATCAGGAATGACGCAGATGGTCGAATGAGTTATCAATTCGGGCAGCGGGCAAATGTTCTTTTTAATACGATAGCATTTAGGCGGTCGTCACGCGTAAACCACACCACCGCATCTAACAAAATTGTAAATTTATTTTGTAAATTGAAGGAAAAAAAGGTGTGTCATACATGCAATAGTGCGTCCTTCTGCTTTAAAAGCGGAGGTTATGTGGAAAGTCTGAATATACATTCTCTATAAATGTGGACATTCTGATAAATGCAAATGTATAATACTGATAGTTTGAACGTGTTAAACTTTAATTTTTTTTACCACTTCAGTAATGATGCATTTTCTACAGAGTCAACAGTTTCGAAAGGTTTAGCTCGCCGCATTATGACAGCGTTTGGAGTAATGAATATTTTTTTTTGTATTTGAAATCAGCATACAGAACAGAATATCGCAGTTTCTGTAGAAACTGTGCCTTAGGCCAGCTTCAATTCGTCTCGCTGGATGAATTAAGAAAGTTATTAAATTATTCGTAGCATATGTACGGCAAAGAACTTTCGAAAAGCCTATGAACTCACCCGCCTCTAATTCGTCTGTTCTGATAAGTGCTGTGCGCTATCGAATCATCCAAGAAAATAATGACTCGAAAAGTTTATTCTATACGAAGGCGCATTTTGAGTTTTACGGTAGGATGTTGCGTGTCCTGCCATTTCCTAGAATACCGCAGTCTAGATAGATGTCAGTCTGTCTGTGTGCTCTGCGTGGAAATATATGCTCAGGCTGTGTGCAATAACAGTCCCCACATTCCTCGACTAAATATGGCCTTCTCCGCAGGAAATTCAAACCACGTGAAGTCTCAAGCATAACAACAAGGGGCGGGGCAGGGTAGGAGGGGCATACGGACCCTATTCATTTTTTTTTTTTTTTGGGGGGGGGGGGGGGGGGCGGGCTCTCAGCACTAGTCATTCGACCCTGTATAGCGAGCGGCCTGTGGTGCTCTCTAATCTCACACGCACACACGCGCACGCACACACACACACACACACACACACACACACACACACACACACACACACACACACACACACACACACACACACACACACACACACACACACACACACACACACACACACACACACACACACACACACACACACACACACACACACACACGCACACACACGCACACACGCACACATGCACACACACACACACACACACACACACACACGCACGCACACGCACAAACACGCGCGCGCGCGCACTGATGAGCATACTGTTGTGAGATACCAAAAGACTGCAGACACATGCATTAATTTTCGGTTGTTCCCGAGCCGTACAGCGGGCCTACTCAGTAGCCCTTCGGGCTGGCAATCCAACGGTGGTAGGTTCGAGTCTCGCGTGACACCTTAAATTTCTGACATTTTTTCATTATGAGAAATCAATAATTTGATCAATTTAAATCACGAGACATGCGGCGGTCCTTAGTTGTTTTACGTCTCATGATTTAACTTTCATTCCACGCGTAACGACACTTTCTACGTGAGTGCTGTGAGTTATGAGAAGTTTCCGCGTGATGTAATGTAACTGTGAAATCATGACCTTGCCAGGAGCTTCGGATATTCAGGGGGTGGGAAGGTTAGGTTTAGACTTGAGTTAGCGATATCGAGCGGGTATTAGCAGTAGTTATCTGTACGACACAACGTTGCAGATGCGGTCCGGACTCTCTGCGTTTGTCAGCGGGGGTCTAGCAGGTGCTAAAATCCACAAAAAATACAGGAATTCTGAGAAATACGGCTGACGTTTGTTTTATTTGCGTGTTGTTCCCGTGTGTTTGGTTCTCCTTCTGAATTATTTTCTGCGGCGTGGAGTTTATTGATGTGCACTGAATGGTCAGTACAGGTGCGTTTTAGTATTTCACCACTGTGGCAATTATTTAGCTGCTGTGACTCGGAATCAGTTCGGCCGCGACCTCGGGTTCAGCAGCACTGACTCCTCGCGGCTTGTATTGGCAGGTGATTGCTAGGTTACAGGAACACCTCGAGAAACTACAGTCAAGCACTAGAAGCAAGTCGCTTCCGTATGACGTTAAAACCATAGCACAACCATAATAACCACTTAAATACATTACCATGGTTAACCATTGCAAGAGCTTGCGTGGTAACAGTTGCATTCCGAGGGCAATCAACATCGTATGCACCCTTCGGAACGCAGACGCTTCTTCGTGGGCGTGGTGCTGAATGCTTCCCTGGTGGCTGTGGGAATCATCTCCATGGGAGTGCTGACTGCGACCTACAAGCTACCGCCCACAGTGCTCTTCGCACAGGCTGACATCAAGTAAGCATCACGACGTCATAGGCGCAGTCGCTTGCTTGTTGTCCCTAACCGAACGCGAGGCTTATCTGAACGAACTGAGCACCCGTCATCTTTGGGACAAGTCCTACCCTCGAGTTTAGACTCGAGCCCTATGGTGCGATACAGAAGCACACGCCATGGTTTGTTTGAAAGATAATCTTTCATGCAGGGGAACAACTGACAGACGAGCGTTGTGCATGGTGGACTGTTGATTCAATATACCAGACCTCCCAGCTAAATGTAATCCAAGATTTTAAGGAAGATGGAGTGGCCTAGCCTCGTGAAACCGGTTGTGAGCTTTTGAGGGTAGTGTGTTCAAGTCTGCATTATTTTTTTTTTTCGCTGTTCCAAGCTAAATAATTAGTAAACACTGAATACGAAGATTAGCTAAATTGGTATTTATTGGCTTCAAGAACCAATTCAATTTCAAAGTTTTATTATTTCTTGAAAAATAGGCGATTGAAAATAATTTTCTACCAAACTACTATTTACGCGGCTTTATTTAGCGGCTTTGAAAGAAACTTACCTTGTGACCTGCTGCTGACGGAAAGCCCCATTGAGAACAATGATCTTAAGAAAATGTGATGCGCAACTACCAAACTACTATTTACGCGGCTTTATTTAGCGGCTTTGAAAGAAACTTACCTTGTGACCTGCTGCTGACGGAAAGCCCCATTGAGAACAATGATCTTAAGAAAATGTGATGCGCAAGTGCTGCTGCTGCCACATGGAAGCCTTTTTTTTGTTTTTTTATTGTGGGTGCTCCCTTTTAGGAACGGCCAAAGAAAAAAGATTCTATAGGTAAACGGTACCTTGGCGGAAGAATTTCAGACAGTCGCCTTTCAAGATTATCTACAATTTCTGCATTGCCACTTTTGTTTTGAGAAGAATAAAAAAAAAGTTTGCTGATTAGTATTACCTGCTAAATTAAATTTGGAGACCAAAAACATAAAACATACACCGCAGGCTAGGCCATGCGACTAATAACAGCGCTGGGTAGGTTTTACTTAAGTAGGACACCCTGAGTTTTTATTAAACCTTGGTTACGCTTATCCGGCAAATCCGTTGTATTACGCAGAGCGGCGGGGATAACGCGCTGCGAATCTGTAGGTCAGCTGTTCATCGTTCACGAAGTGAAAACGACGATAACTGTTTAAAACGACTTATCCAAATTCTACGCGGGCATTCAGGTAGTTCAAGATTATGCTTTCAATAATTTACAAGCAAATATCGAGCAGTATACGGCAGGAGCAATGGCACTTAGGCTGAGCTGACATGCGGCCACAAAGTGAAAAAGAAAAAGATGCTCTTCGCCAATCTCCTAATTCGTCGATTGCCATTAGTGAACGTATTACACGCCGTATGAAGTGTTTGCTTATATAGGAAGCTTAGAATTGGGCGGTCGTGGTGTTAGACTATTCACGACGGTCGAATTTCCCTCGCGGGACCGTGTTCTGAGATATCCGGTCGCACATTTTCAATTCAGGGCGCGTCATTACCCATGCGAGACAGGGACGACGGGCATGAAACTCCTCCCTGGTAGAACGAAGCCGTTCCGTACGCATTTCCTTCGATTTCGTTCGCCGAAAGGGAAAAAGAGAACAGTTATGAAGTTCGACTGTTGATCTACGCTGTTGGGAGACGAAACACTGCACGGAAAAGTTGCGCCTCGTCGAAAGGAGGTTTGCGCCGGTCGTGATCTGTGCTTTGCATGCGAAATCACACGGATTGAGCCGGAAATTTGGAGACAAATATTTCTCGAGACGTGTTTGGAACAGGAAAGTAATGCAGCGCTACTGAAATTTCAATATAAACACACACGCTACTTTCTGCGACTAAGAAGTTAAACCTTTGATTTTAGCGAATTAGGATATTGTGACAATTGTGCTCGCGCATCTTGGTCGCATAATTAACGCGCAGATATGCTTTCGTGGGGTGTTTGCCATTTTTTTTATTTAATCAGAGAAGTTACTGTGGCAATGACTAATTATCATCAGGCACTTCCCTTTCCAACCTTGATATATACTCTTAGCAGAAGCGAACAGTTAAATACGAATAAATCAAATCGGCAGCTATTCTAAGGCGATTATCGCACGTCCGCTTTATCACATGCCATAACTACTGTCGAAGTGTTTTTATATTTTGGAGCGAAAGCGCCTGTTTCACCTATCACTTGCAACGTGGACCTACTCTATTTATCGGCGTTGCAGAGTACTAACTTTTCTTTATAGTTTTTTCAAGAGGGTTATGAAAGTAGTATAGATAACTGGAGGGACACATAGGCAGGACTTATTCTGTACGTTACTGTTCTCTAGTTTTGTAACGCCGTTCTAGAAACATGAAGGAACATATAAACTCGCGTAATCCGCCGTTCAAGGCCGCAATATATACATTCGCGAAAATTGCTCTTCGGCAATATGACACCACCACATGAAGCTAATTTTACAGAACTGAAGCCTTTGCAGAAATTTCAACTGCCTACGCATTTCAGTGTGTTGTCTGATCCGGTTGTGTCCATCGTACCGCCGGTACCGGCGGTAAATGTTTTATTCCAATCTAAGCCGCATTTTTTGCGCTTTTGCCATGGTTGTGAGCCAAGCAATAGAAAGATGGAAAGGTGGAGTGCGACACGCTTGTTTAGAGCTACGCTTGCAATACGAATATTTAGTGAGGACGAATATGTGGTGGGAACGACATATGCGCCAGCGTTCTGTGCACCAATGAGCGTGCACACAGGTCTGTACGTCATACCAACGTCATACGTTAAAATTCGAAGGCGTGAGCGATATTCCACAGGTGCATGCGGAGGCGCTGACGAATGTTTGCATGAACTTAGCTGCATGGATATGAATGAGAGTAGCGACGTCACTACAAGGATATAGGGAGCGATGAACATACAAATGGGCTCTACGTGCTAAGAGTCTAATTTTCAAGCTTTCATTCCGCTTAATAATTTAAGCAGCGACAAATTTTTTTTTCTGTCTGTAACAAACTATTGCCAGAGGGCTAGAAATTGCTGCTCAAAGACTCTTTGTTTGCTGCCGCATGTGCCTTCAGAACAACAATTCAAAATAGATATGCATCCAGTGTCGAAACCCATAGTGAGATTTTCATCGTTCGTTTATGGTGTTAAACCGCCTCTTCCCACTCTTTTATGTTCGGAAGCTCGCGGCTTACGATGGAAGACATCATGTACCAAAAGCCCTGGGCTCATCTGGGTCCCTTCTGCATCGGCATCGGCCTCGCCTGTATAGTCACCAGAAAGCCTGTCGTCACCTTGAACCCGGTAAGAATTATTTGATGCCAGAGTTTAACAGCGCTTGCACAGATATTTTACGCGTCAATCCCAGTAGTATCTTGCGCGTATTCAATCGCACACGTGAGGTCATCGAACATCAATATCATTCCTTTCCTTTGCCGATTGCCGCTTAGTGCCCAGTACTGCATGTGGCTGAGCGCTCCGTTTAAAGTTTGGTGATCTCCAATGGCGGTCGTAAGCACATTAAAAATGTATATTTCGCATTTATGCCTGCCACCTGTTCTTCTAAATACACAGCATTTCTTGTGTGCGCTCTTGTCCATTCGCATTGTTGTGTGACGTAGTTAAGTATAAAAAAATTATACAGGTTCGCTTAAATAAAGCGGGGATAGGGGCAACTGATAGAGGGATGAATGTATGTGTATGGACTTCCCATCGCCGATAAATAAATGCTGTAACCATTTCGGTAAGTGGACGTCGTATGGTTTTGTTTTTCTGCTCCATTGTGTTCATTCCTTTGCACCCTCACCTCCCCCCCCCCCTTCTTCACACACCTGCACAGTCACCAGACCCCCCATGGTCTTTTCTGGCATTTCGGCGCCAATTATAAATCGTGCCTTACAGCTTAATTTAAACCCGGCAGGTTCCTGAATGTTGGTATCCTCGCCCCACATACGGGTTAGTGAAGAGATATTGCAACTGAGGAATGGAAGCAATGTTTATTTTTCTTTTCGTTGTCCTATATATTTATGTACTTAACTGAACCTTTCACTTCTTCATTAAGTCTTCAATGGCTGCATTTCTTTTTGCTTCAAACTCAAAGTACGCCAACAGTGGAGAGTTCCTTTTCCGTATGCACACGCAATGCCTTGCGGTACAAACACCGTCCTTCTCCTTCATTTCGGTTGTGTGTCCCTTCGAAGCAAGTTCACCCAATCCCATTTTCATCCTCCTTAAATAGGCTATAGGGGATGGGGATCGATGCATCTACTTCAATCCATCTCACTTAGTTGTGCTCGGCTATGGCTTACGAAACAGGAGGATTGGATCGAGAGTACCCGAAGCACGAAGGAGGATGAGAACTGCCGCTACCCGAAACTATAGCGCAGTGGGGGCTATGGCCAGCTGCTAATCGGGCCCAAAAAGAAAGCACAGGACAATTAATAACCCGAGAAAGCACGCAGTAACTTTAGCAATGGGAGACGGGGCTTGAGGAGATGCGCGGAACAAGCTATCTTGAGAATGCAATGCATTTGGAATGCCTAAAGTGGAGGCGAAACAACAATCCTTTGAATTTCCGATTACCATGGCGAAGAACAGTTTTCGCCATGTGCTTGCTTGCTTGCTTGCTTTGCTTATGTCTCATTCCAGATGCGTAACACACGCACATGCAATTGTCTCACGTTGCCTGTTATGTTGATTCTCTTTAGGTGATTTGCTCCGGAGTAGGCAAGACGACTGGCTGGATTATCTTCCTTCTGTTATTTGCGATCGTAGCGTTGTGGTATAGTACTGCTTGATCAATTAAGTATAGCCCGCACGTTTACGCCGACGTCTGCTTGCGAGCCAGGAGCTGTTGCTGACCAGTTTGTAAGTATAACACACTTTTTGGTCGAGACGCACCAAACTCTTCTATGCGTAAGAGGGCTGCCTTATCCGCCGCAGTGCGACCGCCGGTCAACCGCGGTAGCCAACAAGAAACGAGTTGGCTGCGCGTGAACCACGCTTACGCAAGAGGAGTTTTGTGAATCTCTCGTACCAGATATCTCGACAAGGCGTCAACCCTTTGCGTGTGCGTGTGTGTAAAAGAAGACCGTAGCACTGCGCTCTTCTTTCGACGCTGCTGCTTTCGCAGGTTATGCAGCTTCGCTCTCTTGTTTAACTCGCTGCTTACTTTAGAAGGAGACGAAGAAAATGAGTTTTTCTTTGTATCTTCGTCCTGAAAGCAATCTCGATTGTTTTCACTTGGCCTAAACCTAAATGTTCGGATCAATAATCAGTTCAGTAGCTACTCTGCGACACGTTTTCGAATACAGGTTTTTCGTTCAGAATTCACAGGCGCAGATAGTAGGGCACAATACGTTTGTCAGACGCAGATGCCTTGTTGCTAGACAAGCCTGAAATAGTAACAACCACGGCAAGTAAAGGAAGATGAATCTTAGGGCCAAAACCCCCTGCGAGCAAGCAGCCTGGAAGATAAAAAATGCTCCCTTTTGAGCGTGCGCTGCCACTTTCCCATTCCCTTCCGACCGGACGGTGCTCTCCGCTTCTCCGGTCTGGCGGAGTTACCGTGCTCTGGCTGAGAGCGAGACCACGGGCGACGTGTCGCAGATCCTGCGGGCGCTGGGCTGGGTGTGCTCTTTCCTGTGTGCCGTGGCAGTGGTTTTCGGAGCGTACCGGTGGAACTGCGGCGACGGCGTGGACACCGCGCAGGCCGCTCTCTACGCAGCTGTGCACCGCACCGTGTGGGCCTTCGCCATTGCCTGGGTTGCCTTCGCCTGCGTCACCGGGAAAGCATGTGAGCACGACACAATCTCTCGCGAAGGCCCATGTTTGAACGCCTCGGCGCGTGCAGTGGCGAGTGAAACTTCAAAAACGTGGCACCATCAGTGCGCTGTTGGTTGGGTCAGGAATGCTGCTGGCGTGCTGGAAGACAGCGAGGATAAAGCGGCGGCGGCGGGGACGGCATACGCAATAGTGTGCTAATTATTAGCCACCATATTCGATATTGTCTTCTGAAGATAGTTGCTAGAGGGAAACTTTGTAGGGGCGGAGTTCCGTTATCGATGACGAAAAACAGAACGAGCGAATTAAAGCTGTGGGAGGTGGCAAGCCATTGAGAGAAAAAAAAAGAAAGAGGGGATGTGGGGGATGTGGGGGCTAGAGCCACGAAGGGCAAGTGTTCTTTATTAAAAATATACAGCCCAAGTAGATTGCTCCTAAGCCCTATAACGGAGCTTCTGGAAGCACTCCGGCGATACTTAGGCTCGACAAGGGTGCGGACGAGATTTCTCTTGCCTTGCGAGATTGCGAGCGCTGGAGAGGCGAAGCGAACCCTATTGCAAAGACGCACAGTGATAGGCATGTAGATATAAATAACATACTTGAAAAGGAACTCGAACGGTGATCTAACTGCCTCGCTTTTATTGAGAAATACGAGATTTGGTGTGAAAGACAACGCTTATGCAACAGCTACATGTCAAAAACATGTTTACTAAACAGCGCACCTGGCGGTGTCGCAGCCTTTTTTTGCGAGCGCGGCTTTCATGCAGTACAGCGCTGCCTCTTCAGTTGTAAGTTTTTCCCTGGGAAGAAAGCACGAATATGTTGCTCCAAACTTTGTTGCTACATTGAGACACCTTTCTGTGTCTCACAATGGCATCGACACCCCACCAGTCTAAACTTTGTAAACACAGATGCTATAGGATGTCTTGTTTCGTCTATTTTTGTTGGTATTACAGCCTGCCGTAGTTAAATTGGACTCCACGGTGCACTTGACAGTGACAAATAAAATTTCCTGGGCGCGTCGGATATCTCGTTATTAGCCCATCGCGGACAGCAGAGTTTTTTTTCGTGCCCAGGTTTTGTCAACAAGAGGATTACGCTGTCACCGTTAGCGCGCGTCTCCGATGAATAATCCCCAGATTAACGCGAGCCTTTCGCAGGTAGATCACGCTGAAGCAGCTACATAGGATTTCGAGCGCCTTAATTGTTTCTCTTTGTTTTTCGTATTCGAAACGATGAGTCGCACGAACGGCAGCTGTACCTAATTGCGTGCGTGCCCCTTTGAGAAGGAAACAACGTGATGCGTTTAACGACTCATTTCGGCGTCAGAAGGACGCTCTGTATCAGCCGCACTGGTACCAAATGTATGCGTCTCCGCAGCTATCACCCCAGTTTCGGCTCACCATAATGCCGCAAGTAGGCATCTGCAAGACCAAAAAAAAAAAAAAAGAAATTTGATAGAGGAGGCAACTTGGTTTTGAGAAAGCAACCATCACTTTGCCGTTGTTCATTGGGGCTGTTATTACCTACCCTTTGAGAGATATGTCGCTGTCAGCTGTTCTTTATATGCCTGCGCCTCCGTAATGGCGTCAATGAGCTGATCTTACGTTCCTTTGCTGACCATGTCACGTTTAGAAAGTTCGGGTGAGTTTCCGTTTGGGTGAGGAACGTATGGCATAATGGCCGAGAATGGCCACGCTACATTTATCTCGAGGAAGATGTCTTAACGGTTAGTCGTCTTCTTTGTCCGTTGTTACAGAAATCCGAGCCTACAATGGCCTGCAGAGAGTGAGCCATATTTTGACTTAAGGTCGGAGCCAGGTGCAGAGAAACACAAGACTTCTGTTTATTTAAATTGATATCAGCATATTTCTGCAATAATTTAAATAAGAAATTCCATTACGTCATTTTGTCATTACGTTGAGCACAACGTAAAACATGTGCAAAAGATCTATAGGCCAGTGGTTTGCCCTTAAGCAATTTAAGAGCACTTACACAACATCCACAGAAGTTCGAAGTCCAGAGTCGGAGGGGTGAGGACAAAAGTTCGTATCACCGCAGATAGATCTGGAACCCTAGGCTTACATTTCATGCCGCACTGAAAGGTCAAGTACAAATGCTGTGGGCTGTATATTTTTTACAAATGGCGTACCTGATGATTATATGTACTGAACGCAGACCCCCCCCCCCCCCCCCATCCTTATGAAAGAATTGAAAATCGAGAGCATGACGAAACACTGGTGTAATGTCCCGAATATTCTCCTCGTATGCCGAAAAGGCTGTGCTCGATTTACAGTGCCACCAGGTACCGGTTTTTCAAAGTGTACAAGCTCTGCCTTGCTTCGTGCTTGTCTGTCTCTGAGGGAAAATTGGTAGGGAGAGAGGTATTTGGTCAGACCAGATAGTCGCCAACGTTCTTAGCGGTTTAGAAAAGGACCGCCCATTTTCTAAATTGTATCGCCTTCTTTTCGTTTCCTTTCGAACAAAACCCTGACCTAAGACATAACATTGAAAGAGTGTATCAAGATGCTTTTTACGCGCAAATGAGGAACTATTTTAGGCACTGGAGTCTAACAAACCACCTCGGGAGGGTAATGTAATTTAATACTATCAGACGCCCTGCGATATCGTCGCGCCAATGGGCGAGAGTGCGCAGAAGCATTTGTATGCTGGAGCTTGGTGCAGGGCTGGTGGGCGACTTCCTGTCCTGGCCGGCTTTCGGTCCCCTGAGCCGCATGACGCCACTGGTATTCCTGCTGCATCCCCTGGTGCAGAACATCTTCACAGCCTACGTCCGAGAGAGGGTGCAGGCCGACCAGCTGATGGCTGTGAGTAGCCTCACGTGACCTCCGCTGGGAGGGCTCTGCTCTATCCACTTCTCTTAACTGCGTCTAAGCTGCCGCTGTGCTTGGCTGTGTGTAACCAGTTTTGTGCGGACGTAGTATAAAGATTCCATTTCGACTCTAGTGGACGTTTTTTCATCTCACCGTTAAAGTTTAAAGCGATGACACACAACAATTATCGCTTAAGACGCCCAATGGGTGCTGCCAGCGAGTAGGCTAGGGCATAATAGCCGCAATAAGACTAACTAGATACCAAATATTTTCTAATGCGAGATCCGTGAAGGCGAAAACTGTCCGCGGCGTATCTGGAGCCGTTGCCACGTGCCAATTGGGAGCTGGAAAGAGCTGCTTTCCACCTACCGCGGTTAGTGCATGGACGAACCACGAATATCAGCAGTGCGGACATTATTAATATACATAAGCAAAGCCGGAAGGGCGCGTGTTTTCGCATTTGTTTCCACATCAGGCAACCTGATGCCCTAAATATGTTTTCGGTTAATATGGCTTCGTGGTCACTATAGGTTAATCATTGGTTAGAACGTCTTCCTGAAGTTCATAATGCACTGTGGACGTAAACAGCAGCAGAAAAAAAAAAAATAACCGCGTACACTTAACACTCCCATTGCCCCTTTTCTGGAAAGTCGATGCATCAGCTATATAGTACTCGACCGACCCTTCCGAGAACATATCCATCGTGCATTCGAAAGATGTTCTGAACAAGGGTTAAGGGGGGAGGGGAGGGGGTGCTCTTACTTCGCAAGCCGAGCCAACATTTCGACAAATGGACTTGTCTTCGTTTGAGCGAAGATAAGTCCACTTGTCGAAACGTTGGCTTGACTTGCGAACTGGAGCTTCCCCTCCTCCACCCTTGTGCAGTGCTCTTTCATACATCTTCTTTCGCTCTACAATGCATTCGAGTGGGAATTCTCGAAGTGCTCACTAAGCTACATCAACGCAGCAATTGTGTCGTTTTATCCTTTTCGAAGTAATAGTGTCTTATTAGTGACGCTTGTATGCTCTTCTACCCATTCTCACTTCAATTTAGGTTCAGAGTAACAGACAGGAAATGAGAAACATGAATTTTTAAGTGGTTAACGAAACATTAGTGCCGTTCGTTATACAATCCCTAATAGTCAGTCGTATCGTCTGCTCTGACTGACAATGTGTTCTCTTTGCGCCTCTGCCATTCACAGCTGTTCCTGTTCTGCGGTCTGATCGTGCTCGGCTACCTGGGCGCGGTGGTGTGCAGCGTGTTGGCAGACGCACCGTTGCACTCACTCGAACAGCTGTTCTGCGAGCGCCTAGGCCTAAGTGCTGCCGGTCGCGAGGGCTGTCCGCGTCGCTTCCTGGAAGTGGCCAAGCCCGTGCTCAAGGCCCTTCCGCTGCCGAGCTGCACCAAGATCACCATCCTCGGCGAGAAAGCGCACGCCGGAAGCTACAGCGGCGGCGGAGGCACTGACGCCAACCGGCTGCCTCCCGACTGCCGCCTCTGAGACGGGCGGCGACGCTGCAGAGATGCTCACGGACACACGGCGGTGTCAGGCCACATTCCCACTGTGGCACTCGTGCGTTGTGCTTGTCCGGAGGCGTACGCGTCCGTGTCCTGGGCTAGACGGCGACGACGGCTTGTGAAACAGAGGGGGCCCCGAAGACGAGGTGCAGCAGGAGCGCGTCTCTCGTTTTCTTACGCTTTTCACACCACCGTGGGGCTGGAGGAGGCTCAGACGGTCACGTGGTCGACTCGCTCCCGGGGTCCGACGCGACGCGCTCCCACGACGCCTTTGATTAGTTAGATTCCCTAAATCTGACTACTCATGGGCCTTGTTCCATTTCTTCTTCCACAAGCGGCTATAGCTGGCGCACATTGCACGAACGTTCATTTACGCATGGTTCTGCCATGTGTGCGCGGCTGCTGCACTACCATTTGTGTATCCGCATTGTAGGTTCAGATAGGCTGCTGCGACGGTGCGTCCGGACGACCAGTTGTTGCGCAAAATAGCAAAGCGGAAGGAGGTGAGACAAAACAAGAGAGGCCTGCAAGGGTCAAGCCGGCCGTGAGATAGCCTTTCATTCTTTGGAATCACCTTGTGCCTTTGACAGGCCCGGCTCTTTTCGTGCGGCCAGTTATGTCACCGCTGTTGAACATGATCTGTGCGAAACTCGACGCGTCAAGTACAGTGGCCTTTAGAGGCGGAGGTCGGAGCGAGCCCAAGAGAAATGAGTGTTCAGAAACCAAGGTTGTCCCGAGAGTTACTGAGTGTGACTACCAAAGGAAGAAAGTTATTAGCGGATTCACGAGCTCATTGTGCACTTCCTAGGCTGTGAGGTGGCGGAATCTTTACTGCTGAGCACAACCGCTCTGAATGCCCGGCTCTCCAGGCAACACCTATCGATCAGCATTTCTGCGTGTCCGAACGCAACGCATGGAGAAAAATGGCACAGTTGCGAATGAGCGAGTCTCCATGCTGGATACCAGGTTTACGCCGAGATGAAATAGAGCCTTAAGTCTACGGCTTAGACCTACGGCCCTAGGTCTACGTAGTGCTCAGTAAGAGCACGGCGATCCAGCGAGAAGCCTCCGCTTTTATTTGTACGCCATCTTTCTTTTCTCCCTCGTCCATGATGCGTAGGCCACAATTTGAAATAAACGAGTAGCACGAAGATTTGCCGCTCGGCTCACCGGGCAAATGCGATGCGAAATATCTCAACTCGTCCAAGTGCACGCCGATGCAAAATAAAAATTTACACTTTACTAACATGCTCTAGAATGGCCACTCCGTTCGCACAAGTTCGAAGCGTACTTGTTTTATTGCATAACTTTCCTCTAAGAGCCTTAAGAGCTTCTGCACAGTTCAGAGCAGCACTAAAAAAGGCTTTACTTGAAAGTAAGCTGAGCCTTTCCTTCTATATTCCCCGTACCTGTACTACATAAAATGCACCATTGTTCTCCAGTGTAAGCCACTACTGCCAACAATTTGTCTGGCAGTGAAGGTAACGCATAGTGCCAGTGGCGCCATCGTGCGGACAGCACGCTTCATTCCAGTATTTGCGCGCACGCAGAAAGTTACACGAGTTCAACGAATCTGCTTCGGATTTGTTCCTAATGTTCCTATTCTGTTCGTGCGCGGCTCCCCGGGGTTCGCCCATGGGGGAGAAAAACAGTCCCTTAAGTGTCATAAGAAGCAGTTTAGAAAAGGCGTTGTTTGAGTACTGTCAGTGCACGTTTATCAAGCGACGGAGATTCCCACTCAGCATATCATGACTAGAGCAATATTGTTTGTTTCAACAGAGATATATAGTTTATTCCTGTGTTGAAAATGTTGAAAAGAGTATGTTTATTTACACAAAGTACGTGGCCAAAGTAGATGAAGGCATAGAGTATAAGAATGCCGCTCGCGTGGAATCGAAGGCACCGGCGTAATAGCTTGCCCAAAGCCTTCTTTCAGACATTTATTTGCTTGAAAGCCTTCGGAGAGGCACTTGTCACGAGTGTTTCAACTGTTGTGTCATAACTACTATTGTTATCTCTTATCGTCTCTTTGGTATTTCGCTTCAAACCCAAGAGTTGTCGCTCAGGTCGACCCTTTCCAAAGTGCGATACACGTTGTAAATAAAGGCACGCGTCACAGGGAATGGTCATATTTTATTCCTCTCTCATTGCCTTCAAAACTGTACATATCAACAATGTACGCAAATCATATAATAAAAATAAATATCCTGTTTTCATGGCGTGTCTGAGACCCCTTTGCACCCTACTCAACCACATTTTGGTATATACATATATTCAGGGTATATGTATAAGCATGTACATATGCCGATATCCATGGGCGACCTCTCTCCCCCGTCCTCTTCACGAAGTGAGGAAAAAAACTCAAAATATACAGAATTACAGAAATCCAGGAAGAGAACTGAAGCTAGCTAGAAAAAGATTTGCACACACCGGCTTGCTGGCGGTTAAATCAAGGAAGCACTGCTCCAGCCCTTGAGTACAAAAACTATGTTAAGACTGTAGAGAGCTTGGAAGCCCATTCATTTTGTCTCCAAGGGCGGGAGAGGACATGGAGGAGCGCCTCTTGGATCGCTTCCTAGTTACGAAAGTTATCGTGGGCTTTCTTTCCAGTTCGGAACCTCTCGACAGGAACAATAGAAAATCTAAAACGTAGCGCCTTCGCCAAAAGTAGCCAATCTGTGAGGTTCTCGTCTCACACGCGCAGCGGAGCCCTTCAAGCTTCCATATATAGCAAGAGGTCTTCAGAGGTACGGGAAAAATATTCGCCTTTACCTTAAAAAGATATAGAGCGTGAATGGCGCATAAATGCTGCCCTCTGTGACTAAGAAGCGAACCATGCTGTCAGGTTACTTTTGTATAAGTACTTTCTTACCAGTTTTTTTAGATGTTAGTGCGTCCAGGCGCGCTGAGAACCAACATGCAGAACCAACTGGCTCCTATCATAGCAGTGCTTGCAAATTCCACCTTCTCGTGCCGCTATCAAGGAATAAAAAAACACAAAAATGCGCCATGGGAGAGCGGGTGCGTAATAATTGTAGTATATTCTTCAGATCGCCATGAAATTTGACCCGTAAAAATTTTGGGGCCTCATAATGAAAGCGGCAGTTGGACGAAAACTTCTCTGCAGGCCAAGGCCAATCACAATAAAATATAAAACAGTATAGACGCCGACCGTCATGACTAAGGTTTCGAACGGAAGCCGATATGCCTTGGCTTGAATTTTCTTTAAATTATGGCTGGGGTTTGCGTTTTTAAGTTCTTTATTTTTAAAACGGTTGCTGCTGCCGGACACTTAAGGACAACCGCAGTCCGCGGAACCATCGAATGTGGTGACGGGCAAGTAGGCTGGGCCAGCAACTGTCAATGATAGCGTTTTGTTTTTATCTCAAAATCTCCTTCTGAGCAGCTCTAATGCCTGAAAATGGCTGTGTACTGATGCTTTCAGAGCCTCTACTTTGATCTCTAAATGGACGATTCTTATATTTATAGCTACTTTGCTTGCTTTTAAGGACAACTTAGATCATGCACACTGCACAGAACTCGAGTCGTGTATTGATAAGCACGCGCAATGAGGAGCTCTCAACGCAATTTTTTTTTTGTCCTCATTCTCGTGTGGCATTTAAGCCGTGCGAGAAAAAACATGCATTCGTAATTCATGTGCTTAAGAACTAACACAGTTTAAACGTCACGGGTTTGTTGAAACAGGTTTAACGGCCACACTACGTACGGTAAATCACGTTGTCCGCGGTGGCAACGTTTATGAGTGAAAACAGGGCTGTCCCTTCAAATTGTTATAAGTGAGCATAACTTCCATTTTGCAAGTGTTTTCGTTGTGACATGATCGAACACCTTTCAAGGTTTGGATTTGGGGAACCTCATACAAGCTAGCATAGTCTTTTGTACAGCCTAACATCTGCTGCTTTAGTTCACTATTTTTGGGGTTAAAACGAACTTTGTTTTCAGTTCCACAGATATGGCCTTTGCTTATTAGTTACAATTCACAAATGACCTCGCAATGGCATCTGTAATTAAGTCTGGAAAACAGTACGTCTATTGTTTTGCTTGCATGGCTGCATTACCTTTTCAATGAACGAAGAAGCAAAGAAGTGAAAGGAAGACTGATTAGCATATGTACCTTGAATGTTTATCCAATTCCGTTAAAGTATGTGTTCAATCTGCCGTTTTATTTCAACTACACCACTTTGTCCGGCAATCATTACCGAACTGCGGTCAGTCCCTCATAGCGGCTACATGGAATTTGAGCAGAGGCCAGTAACAGAAGCAACCGGATCTGCTGAGAAATGATAATGATGATGCTGCTGCTGCTGCTGCTGCTGCTGCTGATGATGATGATGATGATGATGATTTAAAATATTCATTTTAATATTAACATGTTCTTTCTGTCCGGGAGGGGTCCTGAGTCCAGGACTTCTGCAGCGACTGCCGCAAAACTGGCCTTGTCCAGCGACTTGACCTAGTCATCCAAGCACGAGTTCGAGCTCCCTATTGTGTTAAGGCAGGCTTAGAAAGGGGTCATATTCATACTATCAACAGGGAGATAGGAAAGCGTCTGATTGGGTAGAAGCAGCCCTCGTGCAGGCATTGTGAAATCAAGGAGTGGATTAGCTATATGCGAAAGTACTGGAAGATATATAGAGCAGTGCAGCAACTATAGGCCTCCAGAGAGAAGGTAATAAAATAGAATAAGAAACGCTGTTACAAAAGAAGGCACGAAATAAGATAGAAATCAAGAAAAAAATGACATTCAGGACATGTAATGCGAACGTAAGATAGCCGACACTCTCTAAAAGTGACAGAGTGTATTCCAAAGGACTTCAAGCGTAACAGGGGCGGCAGAACGTTAGGTGAGCGGATGAGAGTAGGAAGTTTCTGGGAAACAAATGATGCAGCTGCAGGACCGGTGAATTAGAACGAATATGGAATAGGCGTTTGCCCTACAGTGGGCATAGTCAGGCTGGTGAAGGTGGTGGTAGTGATGATGATGATGATGATGATGATGATGATGATGATGTTGATAATTGTGGTTCCGGGCTGAGGTGGCATGCCCAGGTGGTGTACGTTGTATAAGGGACATTTAACACAATACGGGCATAAGTTAGGGCAGAGTTTGGAGTGTAGATTGTGCAGGAAGCTCAAATGAGTGTCTTTGAGGCTGTAGTCAGACGGCCTGCTCTGGAATAGATCGTTTGTGTGGTTGTGAACACCATTGACTGCCCAGTCGTTGATGCCGGAGCCTACTTGCATACATCTATGAGGATTGAGGGCTGCGGCAGTTCCTAGGACACGGGTGCCGCTTGTGCGGGCACGACGTGTGTGGTGTGCACGCTTTCTTCCAGGAAGGGACTTGTGGCCAGGGGTACATATAACAATACGACTTTGAAAGAGACAGTGGCCAATGGTTTTGGGATTCTAGCCACGTACGGGGGTACTACGTCCTTGCGTTGGTTTCGGCATGCTAGCTGGGAGTCTACCTGCGAGACATGCTATGCCATCATGCTACCTGTGGAACGTGTGCTGTGTTTGTCGGCCAGAGACGATCGCTAGCGCTATGGCTGCTTTCTCAGCTTCCAGTGTCGTGGCAACTGGTGATAAATATAGTCGCGACCGCACCTACAACTTGGTAAAATACACTGATGTTTTTTGCTCTGCGGTCGGTGTAGTGGGCTGCATCAGTGCAGCAGGTCTTTGGTGATTAGTGCCTTCGCTCTCGTTTTTATTCGTTCTATCTGGTAGCCAGGATACATATTTCTGGGGTTAGGTGCAATTTGTAGGCGGTCGCTGATGGCTGTTGAGAGTGCTGCCGGTTGGCTGCACTGGCCTGTTTTATGCCGAATGAAGCGTCGCACTCTCCACTCCACTCCACTCCTGACATCAAGAAGGCGTGGAAAGATTTGCAGCAATAGGATAACCTCTGGCCATCTTCACTTAACCCCACGGCCGCACTTTTTGTCAGGAATTAAACATTTGGTCAGCATACGCGCAGACTATAGCATCAAACCAGTTACTGTTACAAAACGTGGACCTGGTACGTGTAACGTTTTTCGACACCTGTTATTCTCTCCCAAACTCTTTTTCGCTATAAGCTGCAGTCAAAACGACGACGAAGCCATGTTTCAAGAGACCAACACCACCAACAAAGACGACGAAGCTGTAGCCGATGGAAGCCCAACCTCAGGACACCCAGATGACAGTGACGCAGCTTTCGAAGCCAGTGCTGTAGTAGCTGTCGTTACGCTTGCAACCTTAGCTCTAGTTTGACGTGGCGCCACGAAATTACGCCGCCGGGCATCATCAGGAAGAGATCTGTGCTGTGTTCGCTGAAGGCACAGGTCAGATATCCAGCGATGTTGTATCGTCGCGAGGACGTGCAAGGGATAACCTACCTGCTCGGCATCGGCATCCTGGCTGCCGCATGCATTCTTGCCCGCATCTTCGCTAACCACATCGTGTTTAGCCGCAACTTCGGACCAGTGTTCGACAGCGACGATCCTGAACCCGAGGCTGCAAACTTGGAGAGCAGCGGTGGTGTTTAGAATGACGCAACGGCCGCTTGTCCCAGTGCTCTCGGTCATGAGATGAGGCAACGACGACCGCGGAAACACCTTGAAGAATAGTGCTTTAGGACCATGTTGTCGCCAGAAGGTGCACCGGAGAAGCTATAGACAGGCGGCCAACGTCCGACTAGAAGCCTATCGTGGCACCGCTTGGCACCAGGGCTCAGTTAAAGGCAGCTGGTTCGACTTGGCTGCCGCTGCCGGCGCCGCCAAAGATTCCGCTGTGGCCTACTTCCCACCAGTGCCACTAGCTCACCAACGAACGAGTTTAAAGAGGTATGTGGAGGGGTAGCGCACTTCGACGGAGACCAGCGGCCGTGCTTTCTACCACAATGCCGAAAGCTGAGCGTCCCGTAGTCAAGACGATGTGTGTATGTTGGACAGCGGCGGAGACTAAAAACTGATGCACTGCCCTGACATTTTATGGTCTACCTCAGATATTCTAGGACTGGTGTCACGGTTAGGAGAACATGCGGCAATAGGGCCAGGCGTGGATGTCCAACCGCTTTGACTGTGCCGTTTATTTTTGTGTTCGTCTGTGCCTTTTCTTGAGCTTCTTTTTTAAACCAGCGTTCATGATCAGTGTTAACATTTCTTCACTTTCTTGAGTGCCTTCGAATGACATGCAAATAAAAGAAAAAAAAGCTGCGAGGTCTTTAGGTTCTCACAACGCCGGTGCTATCATGCCATTCCCAGAAAGAATAGGAGTCATGGTATGTTTAGCGCGACTTTGTCAGATCTAGACGCTGTGTTACTACCACTCATAATTCAGCACGTTCATTACGTGCGATATAAATAGTGCTAGAAACATTACTGTGGAAATATTCCGAGGATTGGCTAAGAATGTTCGCTCTCTCTACGCAGTAAATACGTGTGCTGCGAGTTTCGAGATACAGGGCGACGCAGGATGAAAAATGCAAGGCCATCTCTGTCGCAGTCCGCTTCCAGGCGGAGCCAGGAGAATATTCGGAAGCTAACTTTCAGACATGTGTTTCCACTATTGTGACCGCGTGTTGAGTTGGTGTACCTCCATTAATAGTGGTATGGTGTGCTGCATGGTGTTAGACGCATCAAAGTTCCAATGGCTGCGAAGAACACTCCTGTGCTTTCGTTTTATGGGATTTAATGTCGCAAAGGGACTCATGGTATTACGAACGCCGTAGTGGAGGTCTCCAGATGGTTTCGACCACCTGGTGTTTGTTAACTTACTCTGACATTGTACAGTACCCGGTGATCAGATCTATGTTCGGAGGCCTAGGCTTTACTGCAGCTTGGGAAGAGTAGACGAGACATCGAGACAAGAGCAGCAAGGGAGGAGACGCAAAGAAATATTTTTTGAACAACTTTTTACATGGGGAGATACATGTTGAGGGAAGAAGACGGATCCTTTGGTAGAGACAATTTCCCCCGCTTAAATACGGCCGGTTATCCCCAGTTCCCTAGTAGGTAAACAAAGTACATCTGTACAGTCCAACCAGTGGGGCCCAAGAGATCCCTCGAGAGGCCGCCCACGGCCATTGGTGGCACTAGAACCTCCGCGCACATCTTTCGGTGGCGAGAGCCAACTTCTCTGATGACGGATGGCGATCCTCTGCTGATGGTGGAGATTCTGCACCAAGGCGTAAGAGCCCGAGAAGTCGTCCGTTGGTGGATGTCATTTCCCCAGCGGTTACTTCACAGAAGGTCGCCTGCCTGCGTCGAGAAGTCGGCGAGCGGGATCAGCACTGCTCGTCGACGCACCTTCGATTCCTCTAACGAAAGAAAATGTCACGTGTTGACGCCGCCATGAGTGCCGGGGGGGGGGGGGGGGATATGGCCTGAATAGTCAACTCGTTTCCGTCCCGAATGGGGCTGCCCGCTACAGCAGGAGAGAAAGGGAAACCCAGCCACCGCCGCCGCTGCCGCGGCCTCCTAGGCACCTTTGGTGGCGGTCACTCGACAGCGTCTGCTAGGTCCATCTCTGTTTTCAACTGGAGAATCTGCGCGAACCTCGGCCAGAACTCCGGTTACAGCACTGGGCGCCTTGCGTTTCGTGTGCAGCGAAGTGCAGCCGCTGCGGCTGGGGTTGAACCCGCGTACTCTGGCGCATGCAGCAGGCGAACGCATAACCCCTGAACCATTGCGGCGGGGTTCCCGTTAATAATATAGAATAACATTCACCTTGCATTGTTCGTACAGACAGCTCTAGCGGTCACATTCATTCATTGAACGGAGCCGTTAAAGCATTCAACCAATTAGCCTCCTAACGGAGGATCTAGCTTCTTCGATTGAACTTATACTCGCAAATATTATGTGCAGTTCAGACCAACGACGTCGGTCTACAGAATACTGCCAGCATTTCAAGCCCCTTACCCGCGAAGACAAGGCTTGAGTGTCGTCCAAAAAGCCTGAAATTAAAGCTGCTTTCTTGGCCATAATTTTACCTGGTGAATAGAAGGAGCATATATATGTCTAAATGCACCAAAAGGCTTCCCTCTAAACTCGCAGTGGAAGACCATACTATAAAGTTCGGTACTGGTGGCCTCTTTGTTGCATGTGACAATATTGATGGAGGTCAAGGAGGCGGCAGTCCCATAGCGGCTCAAGTACTTGTACCTGCTCATAAAAGGCAATCAAATGTGTGGTCTCTTTGAAAGGGACTGCCTCGGAACGCCTCAAACACATGAGTTATGCAGGCCACTGCGATACACCATGGAACGCCTCGCATTGCACTGCACGGTGACCGCAGTGGTGCGTGCTCGCATCGGATGCGAGCAGGAAACGAGACAGAACCAACTTGGAATGACGTGACGCCACACACTTGCCGTGGAAAAGTATTCCTGTATTTCATGCGGTTCAAAAGAGCAATGTACATGGGCTGAAAATCGGAGGGCGAGGGACTGCATGCTCGTCAGCTCACTTTTTAAGCATGGGTCTGGTCACAAACACGAGTGCGTAGGCGAATATATACGTGTGTATGTATGTACCACTCGGGACAAACAGTGACAAAGCGACCACCCTGCGTCACGTTTTCTTGTTGTCAAAACACAAAGTCTGACAATGGAGTGTTCTCGAGAAAAACACAGTGGAGGTGAAGCCTCCCTAGGCTTGTCGACCTCATGCTCGCGACCCTTTCTAGTCTATGAGATCGCACCACCAAAGGAACAATAAGTGCACAGCAATGCGCAACAAATATTGCTCGTTCGCAACTAGATAACAAAAGAAAGCCACTAGAAATGAGATTAGACACCAGGCTTAGTCAAAATCCACACTAGAAGCCCAGGAAGCCAAGGAACACACATTGCGACATTTACAAAGTGCGTTTTGTCGTCGCTGGTGATGCCAAATAGCTCTTTTGTTTTTTTAGTTCAAGAACAGTACTGCATTTCGGAACATGTACAGTACTCACGGATTGAAATAGGACACTCGGAGCGCGTGGCCGTCGCTGCATGCAAGGCAGTGTGGTAACAACAGGCCGGCTTATTGGCGACCGGAAGGAGCAGTTCTGCTTTTTAGATGTTGCCCCCTCGCGCTATACCACAATGCAGCACCTTGGTTCCATGAGCATCCACGGGCGGCGCTGCATGCAGCGACGGCCACGCGCTCCGAGTGTCCTATTTCAATCCGTGAGTACTGTACACTTTACGTAATGCGCCACAAACATGTAACGACCCTAAAGAGATTTTTTTTTTGCAGCAAGGACTACGCCACACAAGAATCTAGATGCGACATTATCACAATAGTAGTATTTGTAGACTTTCATTATGTCTTTTGCTGCAAAAAATTATGAGCTCGCAATTGATGTTTTTCAGCAAAGAGCTTGTACTCAGCCTCAAAATTTGCCTTAGTGCGGAGATACCACAGGTCAATTTAAATGTGTAATTAAGCTATTTGTACGCAACACCATGCACATTGTACTCTACTCTTATGCTAAACAAACTGCGCTAACTAAATCGGCATTACCTATATTAACGTATGTACAACATTAACCAAGCCCGATCCCATTACAGCAACCATATACACAAGAAATGACGCATTTCTCGATTTCTCATTTTGTATAGATACACTAAAGAAAGTCACAATCGAAAGGGTGAAATTATACATGAAAAAGTACAAAGCATATAATAACAACTTATGTGCTCACATTGTTCCCTTCAAGGACTTTAAGAAGCAAATGCAATGAGCCGTGCAACTAAAGTTTAGAACCAAACACTGCGCGCGAACGAAAGCTTTACAACCAGAATTAGTAAGACAACGAGCACATCGTCACAGCAATCATTTGCCACATCATCGCCTCCTAAATGCGCGCACAGAAACGCACAACGATAAGTCGCATCACTAATCCAAATTGTGAGTAAGACCCTCATATAAGCACAAGACATGGGGAAAGGTCAGCGCAAACAACTTTGCTCATAGAAGTTTTTGTCATCATTACTTTTTTTCATTTACTGATAAAGAGGATTTTGCGAAAACAAATACGAGCTGCCGCTGTTTCGCTGAAAAACTTCATGTCTTCAGGCAACATACTTCTGCAGGCGAGCTTCGGGAATAACAAATTCTGTAAAAGATTTCCTTTTAGAGGGCGTTAGAGCAGCTGTGTCTCGCGCTTAGCTCAGCACGGGCCTTTCACTCTGATATTCGAAAGCAAAAACTTTGCGCTTTAATGCAAGTAAGCGAATCGTACCGTTAGGGCTGTGACTGGAACCTGTTTTTGAATACCAGCCGCGTTGAACTGGCAATTGTAACAAAGAAAGTAAGACTGCCCATGCCGAGAATGACACGCACAGAGCTGCGACAAATGCCCTCCAACAATGACATTTATGTCAGATCGTTAAGACGTAAAGCTCGTATAGGCATGCAAATACGCGAGAAAACGAAAGGATGAAGTTATCCACAACATACAAGCGCACTGAGAACGTAGCCATGCGCTGCGTCAACACTTTTCTGTTTGCTTCTTTCGAAAATCGTCTACCACAGAACACCCGCACTAACTACAGGGTCATTTTTTTCCAAGTCGCTCTTTGCCTGAAAAGAACCACACACACAAAAAGAAAGGTGTCGAAAGAAAGAACAGGCTCATTCGCAAACAATGGGAATCGCTTCAAACCTACCAATAAGACAAAGGCCTGGCGGAATGGCGGTTTTTTTTTTTGACATTTCAAGAAACTTTTCACAATGCCTGCAGCTCGCAGTAGCACTTCACTTTTTATATAAGAGAAAAAAACTGGGAAAAAGCAAACTCATTTATTTCGTGGGCAGACAGAAAAGCTCGGGAAAATGAATAAAGGGAAGCTCAGTTCGCAAAGTCGTTTGCGTGTGCTGTTCACGATGAGCATTTGCAGAGACAATCACGCTACAGTTGCACTCCCACAAGCACTTCGTAAATGTTGAAATAGGACAGCGAGACACGCCGTTAATTACGCCGCTGCAGTCATTAGGTGGCATATAAAGTAATGGAGCGTAGCTATGCCGCCGAAGAAATCCTGCCGATTAATCGCACGAACGGCTGGATCTGATCCGTCGTTCGCGAATGGGGGCTCAGCAATGTTCAGAATTACGCAACAGAAAAAGGAAGAAAAAAAAAAAGATTTAGACCATTGCTCTTTTGTCGGCTGTGCTCTGCTTTTCTTCTCGCTTTTCTCATCAGGAGCTTCAAAAGCACCCAACGACGATGAAAACTAACGCCCACTCTACTGAAAGAAAATAAATTTTTTCCTTAAGTTTTCTAAACATCAACTAGTACCTGAAAATACAATCTGCCGTGTGCCTACCAAGATTTGGAATCAAATCCCTGTCGCACATAGTGTGCGGTGACCACACAGCCACACATCCCTACCACACGTGCAAAGCATGGTTTCAAAGTGCTGACAGGAGCCGAACTCAGCAGTGAGCTGCGTTCGCAAGCTGAGGCGGAGTGAGGCGGGCAGAGCAGTTGTTTCCGCACAGAACGTTTTTTATTTACGCAACAATATTTAGTCTATGAAACCGGTCCAACATGGCGATTGTAGTGAGATGGCATGATGGGATGGTAAGAAAGAGCTTAAACGTAAAAAAAAGGCAGCCATGTCTAGACACACACATATGCCATCCCTGATATGCTGGGCCTAGGAACGACAAATATTGTGATTGGAACTCAGAAGACTGATTCCATATGGCGAGTTTAACAGACACTACAGGGAATAATAAGAGGAATGGCGCACGGGTGACAACAGTCTCGCGAGTTTTCATTCAAAAGCGTTTCGGCCCTCCATGGCAGCTGAAGGTCCTTGATGAAACGTAGACCAGACAAAAAGTGCGGTGAAGCATTGGAAGATCACTATACCAGCCGGATACATTGGTCTATCTAGTGTAACCAGTAGCCCCGGTTCCCCTGCAAACACGATTGCTCTGCCCGCATTGCTTGGCCATCACATTTTGTTTTTGTGCAATTCCTTTCGTTCACAGGGACAGTCTTGATCATTAAGGAGGAGACGAAAATCATGAAGTTTAATTTTAAAGTGTGTTCATTTTGCTCGCTGGAGAAAAACCGCAAGATGAAGCAAAATCTGCGCGGTTGACCGCGAGAGGTTGATTAGAACTGCCCTTTTGTTCCCATGACCTTCAGAGCTTTCGTCATACATCTTCCTGCATAAATTCGCCGAGTGAAATAAATAATTAAAAAGAGCAATATTAAAAAGAAAAACATTTCAGTGAAGAGAGAAAGGATTTCACGCGTTTTAAGGCTAACGAGGTTAAAGGTAATGCTATTCCTTAAATTCTCTGTGCACCAGAGAAAGAACTAAGCGGAATTACCCCTTACTGTCCAACCAAGGGCCATTCAAGCAAGAGGAATTGATGACTTACGCACAAGGAACGCAACTAAACAAATGCGGACTACGTAGGCGTGCACAAAAATGTGCTCAACATTCTAATCGTAACAACACCCTTTAGATACCCTTCGAACCCTACGAGACCCCATGCTCAATTTAGAGCGGTGCAGCAATGTACAGTGTCAGTCCATTCTGTACGAACTGAGGACAATATAATTCGGTATAACACTCGACAAGTCGCTCCGCAGGACACTCGAGGTGCTTATTCATTCCTCTAAAAGCGTCTGGGATACACTGGTGCTGCACACGCTCACAATAGTTTTCTTTTCCTTCTATACATGCGAAGTTTTTTTTTTTTTTTTTTTTTAAGGAGTGCGCAACAAAACCACGAAAAGATGGCCATCAAAATTTCGCCTCTAACATCGGCTGCAGCGGAATTCCGAGAATTCGGCTCCTCGGAAGCTCTATCTTTCAGCTTTAAACCAAACTGAACAACCATGGGTGCACTCGAATCTGGAGAATTCGGTTTGGCGATAACGGAAAACATAATTTGCAAGAAACTTGATGCAGACGACTATCTCACCTTTAGTCGGTGTACATTGCATGTTTCAGAGACTGATATCTGCTATTGAGACGTTTATCTTCAAGTTTCTAAAATTAAAGTGCCACCTGCAGAATTTGCTGGAACAAGGTGGACCAATTAAAATAAATCTGCTGCTTCGAGAATAGTTAAGCTAAGCTAAATGTCGGATTTTTGCGGATGTTTAACGTGGCTTTCACCCTATCTATGCTAAGAGGGGAGGCCAAATCATGAAAAAGGGTGCATCGTTTGAAACAAAACATCAAAAGGTCTATACTGGAACGAACATGCTAGGTGCGCCTTCTGTCCGAAGCGACCCGATTTCTTAACCGGCAAAAGATAACGGTCTACAACGAAAGCGGCTCAAGGCACCCCCTAATGCTATCGCAAAGCTCACTTACCCATTACTCGATTACGATGCCGCTAAAGCTGCTCCTAAAGTCGGTCGTTTCTCGCCATTTTCGTACCAGTCATTTCGTTCGTCCGTTAAAAGCAAACACTGAACACAGAGGCAAAATCAGCAGCCTGCCTACTGCTTGAAATTGCTCGCAGCCTCTCACGGAACAGGAGCAGCCTATATGAACTGCGAAAGCTGCGATGAGAGTAAACTACGCTGAAAATTTCTTTCCCAAGTTCACCACGGCAGGCTGGAAAGCATCCCAACACAGTACAGCACTGGCAGGTGCTAGGAAGGCGTCCCGTTTTATTCTAACGAACGTACGCGACGAAGCGCTGTATTCTGCCCGCAGTACCCTACCCGAAATCCAAATAATTGCTAGTGAGAAAAATGTCTGTGTATGTGGCGGAACGCCAGTTTGCCTTGCACAGTGTGTACGGACCAGACTGTCAGCTTGTCTTTGAAAATCTGCTATCTCCTGCTGTATAGAGGTGTGCGCAGACTACTAAGCATAAGTCAATGCCTGTCGTTTCAAACTCAGTGGTTTAGTGTTACCACCATTGCTGAGATTTTTAGTTAGGCGCATTGTGGGCCGAACATGTGCTGCTTAGATAGTGCATTGTGGCATGTCTTGTTTTCACGAGGCTATAAGCATACCAAATTAATATCTAGCCGACCTTTGCTAACCAACTGAAGCAGGAGCTTCCTCCTACACAGCTGCGGTCCGAAAGGAACACCAAGAACTAAGCAACGAAAGCGAAGAGACACAAGTTAACATAGACACGTCATATTTCCGCTTTCAATCCTGCTCAATACTTCATCTTGACAACACATTTCAGATGACATCCCTCCGCGCACGCTTTTTCGCCTAACTGCGGAGAACAAGGCCCATTCAGTCCGCGGGCGATCATACTACGAAGTGGCAATGCCCTCGTCCCTAGCACCAGTGTAACGGATAGCGAAAAGACGGCGAGAGGCGCGGAAGCCACACTGTGCGCGACGCAGCGATTTCGACATGGGCTGCAAGCACCCCCGTAGACTCGGAGAGAAAAACCGACAGAGGCAACATACAACACAGAAACAGGCTTGTGTGTTCATCCACGGAACTCTAAACACGCAGAAGAAAGCCGCGTGGTGGTGTGACATCAACAGTGCGTGCATAAACGGAACCTCCGGCAGTACTATACGGAACTGAGTACACATTGCCGGCGCCGGTGGTCTCAAGGGTGGCAACGAAGTTTCGTTAGCGGTCACTAGCATTAGCGGCTTCGAACTCACGCGCTCCGGAGTATTTGCAGCGAAATGGTATAGAGCAACGCGGGAAGCGAGTCTTCGGGAGTCGTCGGGATCGTGGACGCATCGCGATATCGCCACAGCTGCGTGAAGCACGAAGCGCCGGACAAGCGGCGTGGCCAATTCGAGCGGAGCGAGTCGCATGCAAGATCATGTTGGCGAACGTCTTCCTGCGGACTGTCTGCAGCGCAGGCGCGTGCCTGTATTGGCACGCCGAGAGAAACCCCCGCATTCAGTTCAGCAGTGAGAGTCAGAAAAATATACGGCTGCCATTTTCTTCACCGTGATCTATGAATTACGGGTCAACGGGCTTCGCAGCTCATCCAAGAGGACAGGCTGAGAAGGTCTGACTGCGACATTCGCTGAGAGGAAAACCAAATATACCCAAATAGCAAAGCCAAAAGCCACTGACAGAACTACTCATTTGCCGAACCGTTTGCCCACTTGAGAAGTCAATCCCCGAAAGCACTACAAACACATGCCAGAGATGAAATATGAGGCTTGACAACGCTCAACTAAAGCGGTCGACGGTAAGTACAGTGACTAAATAACGAAAGTCTGCAGCAAGCCTGGGTGCGTTCATTCGGCAAGGGGCACAACATTCCTAGCGAGCGACGCTACATTTAGCTGTCCGGCGACATAAATCTCTGCTACAGGAGCACAAGAATCGAAACTACAGCTGCTAGGCAAAAAAAGAAACTAGGAGTAATAGTTTCACCGAATCTATACCCTAAATTATATACTTTAAGCGAATACGCGAAAAGCCCGTTTGTCTTAATTGCATGTGCTCTGTGCTTAGCGACCCTCCTCTGTGCTCCAAGAATGGTCCCACATGCGCGAAGAGTTGTGTGTGTTTTTTTCTTCTCCCATGCCGCACTCAGTGCCAACAAGCATGCTCGGAACAACTAGGCTGTGATACGCAGCTGTGTCACTCTTTCGCTTCGAAATGAGTTTCCGATGAACTTATGCAAGTTTCCCACTTTTTAAGGAGAATTTTTCGAATTGTCTGTTGCTCTCTCTCAGCGCTGAAGCAAATAACAGGCACCAAATCTTTAGTTTTTACCAAGCTTTCTCGAAGTCAGAGCCGGAAGGAAGCATCTTTTGCGTGTTAGGCGTTTTCACATTGTGCATTTTTCTGTAACCTCGTGCTAGAGTTCGCCTTGGTGGCTCCACTGAAAACCAGCAAATAAATTCCGAGATCTGCGTGTACCTGAATTTTCTAACGGTTGCCAGAGCCGCCAAGAATGGAGCCGAAAAACGATGCGTGCGTTCAGGCGCTGCTCCCCACTTCTTTCTTTCTTAGTTTGCTTTACTTTTCGTTCCAGAGTAGCAGTGTTGTGCCCCGCACACGAAGTGTTTACACCGCTCACGCAAAGCAGGCGATCATTGCGCAACTGAAGAGGACGTGCTGAAAAGGCACATTTTACTTCGTTATCTTTTCACTCTAGGCGGCCGTACTCAGGCTGCGCGCCCGAAAGAACCAGGAACGAGAACTAAGCACACGAAACGAAACGGGACACCCAACGTCGCCTAAGACGATGAATAGTTTTTTCCACAGGTCGAAAGTGAGTTCGCGCGTGATCGCAAACTCGGTGCATCGAAGTGATCTATGCACAAGTGGTCGAAAGCATGCTGTGCCGCTAGAGAAGAAAAAAAAAAACAATAACAAAAAAGAAACTCCGAAAAGGCGTGCTGTCTGCGCATCGAATTGGCAACTAGACTCGTCCGCGGACTGGAGTGAAAGCTAGGCCGTGGCGAACGGCGACCACAAAGCACGGAGCCACCTGAGGGCGACAACGACGTAGACATTCGACCGGCAGAAATCGTTCGGGGGCTTCTGGGCATGCAATAGTCGCGGGGAGACCGTTCTCGATACCCGTGTGCTAGTCATGTGTAGGGTAATGCGAGCAGTTTGTATAGGTCCGAAACCTCCGAACACGGAGGTTTCGACACCGCGTGCGGCAAGGTTTCTTCTCTATGTACAACTTTCACCCTCTCTCAAAGCGACCGTCCACCGCGCTCCCTAGGAGCTGGTCACAACAAACAAACAATCAAACGAACGAAAACTGCCTCATGGAACACGAAGAGTTGTGAAACACAAGATAGTCAGCGGTTATTTGATTGGTTTCAACGGCGTCGCCCGGGCGAAGGGAGCGAATTGCCTCCATCGTCCACGACACACGCGCGCACCGGCCCGCGCGGTTGATGCTGGTCAGAGTGTTAAGATATCCTCATCTCTCCGGCTAGCAGCTTTACACTGTCACTTCAACAGCCAGTCAGTCGTGTAGGTAGCCCGCTTTCAGCGGATCTGAAAAGCAGCTGCTGGTTTTATCTGTCATTGGTCCACTGTTGTTGTCGAAACGCCGGTCCTAGCCCTGTGAAAGCGTTCGCGCTACATGGATTATGTGATGATGGTGATGGAGCGAGGAGAAGAAATGTGAAGGGAGGTTAGCTCAAGCTGTAAGAAACAAGCCAGAAAAGGAGAAAACACATCTAGGCGCACCGAGGTATGAAATGTGCAGTATCAAATTACATAAACTGCAGCCACGCACAGCCTACATGCTTCAGCGGTTTGTGCCGTTAAACGTTCGCCAAGGGAGAGCGCCCAATGGGGCCTACAGTGAAGAACTGCATTCCCAAGCTACTCTAAGCGCCGATTATTAATCTATCACTCATTAATCAATAATGGGTGGAATCACGGCGAGGATCGTCTCTAAACGCCTTAAAGTTTATAACGGCTAATGATTGTCAGCTATTGAACGGCTCAATGTACCGCGATTTCAGTTCAGGAAGTACAACACATCGTACACAAAGAAAGACGAACTCGTACGATAAATACGAGCCAAGCAGTGTGAAATAACTGGAGCAGTACGCGCTTAACTACCACAGCAAGAGCTATAAAATGTAGCTACGGTGATGGTGTGTACGGTGCTTGTTGGCACATGCTGTTGTGGAGCAGGGTCCGAGGACCAAGATAAATGCATAGCTTCGTCGTAAGTTACTTCGCTTACAAATAAAAGAAAAACAGAAAATCATTACGGTATGCACTTCAAACAGGTAGCACCAAAACTCGTGTAACATAATCGACGGTGTTCAGGGCAATTGGAAGATGACCGACTGCGAAGCCTCGCTTTACACTGCAAATACCCTGAAAAAGAATGGCTCCATCGGAAGGCTTTAGTGGTTCACTAAGTGATTTTCTACGAGGCTGGCTACGTGGTGGAAGTCATTAACGGCGGCTCCAATGGCGTCACGGGGCAGAAAAACTGAACGTCGAAGTGTGCGTGGGTAAGGTTCACGTGTAATACAGCGTGCCAGAAAGTTGAGGCCTCCAAAGTCGACGCTGCGCTTATCTTTAGAAACCGAATTTAGCATGAAGTTGTACGTATTTAAGGAAATCTAATCGACACGTAAGATAAGGTTAGGTGCTGCAACATTGTAAGAAACCTAACCTGATTATTTGGAACAGGTACTTCTAGCGACGTCATCGCTAGAGCGGAAACAATACTGCAGTTGCTGAAACGCTTGAATACAAGCGCTACTCAGCCGAAGCGGTCCAGCGCCAGTATCCTCTCTAAACAGACATGAGCGCAAGACCAGCCATATTTAGGATGTATCTTCAGAACTTCTTTTACTCTGATTTGTAGTGCGATGCATGGTCTCGCCAACGCATGTGAACCTATGCACATTGCTTTTTATATTTACACAGCGTGTCTCGATCAAAGTTAAGAGTGATCAATTGAGTGATTCGTTTATTGTCTGACTCGGTCCTTTATAAATGCGTCCTGGGCAACAGTCGTTTCCTTTGCGAATTCAATGGATCTTGCGCAGCAATAAAACAGTTAACTTTGTTCCCTTGTGCGGGCATCTTTCAAGCAGGCTGTATTGTTTGGCATACGAAGACTCAATGCATGTCACGTGACATTAGAAACCAGTAGCAAGATAAGAGCAGGAGAGGAAAGAGAGAGATAGGAAAGAGAATGAAAAATAATGAATGCAGAAATTGGCCCAAGCAAAAATTGTTCAGTAGATGGGTGGGATGTGGGAGTAGTTGAGCTCGAACGTGGGAGGCTGGACCAGCATGGACTGACTGGCTGTGAGGTTGTGTCAAGGAGCGTAAAGAGATAGCGCTTGCACAATCTTCGGATCTTGTTTGGAGCCCTCGCGGAACTCCTCCAGCGTCAGCCGGTTGTCGTGGTTCTGCGAAGAGGAGGGAAGAGGGTCGGGGAGCAAATACACGTGAAAAGTTTGCGAGTTGGCAGACGGAAGGCAACGCACCTAGCTGCGAAACTCTCCTTCACTAAATAGAATTACTCCGATGCTAAAGCGAGTGCGACAAAAGCAGACTGCAAGACAAAGAAGCAAGGCGCACACCCAGCGCGTGTACCTCTTTCTTGTTTCCGTTTTTTTTTTTTATACATTGTGCGCTCCTTGCTTCACCACAGCATCAGCTGGTGCAGCATATGATCCTGTTAGCACTGCGCCCATGAACGAACGGTTGACGGAGAGTGCAATGCCTACTCCGAAGACAAAAAGCAAAGCCTGCCCTGCGGATTTAGTTTGTCTTTTCACTTCGTTTAATCATCACTTAAGCTGGCATCCGATCTATGCTTCCGTAACGTCGTGGAGGGTTATTTAAGCGCAAACGAACTCGCGCGCTAAAAGCGGTACACCTATCAACGAAAGCAGACTGCAGAGATCTGGAACGCGCAGGCAGTTTACAGGCGGTCTTAAAATTTGACTCTGCCACACTATCGGTGAAGAACCGTACTGCAGTGCCGCCTTGGAGACAGTATGCAGCCATGGGAGGAGGGACCGAGCGAATTCTGACAGAGCATATAAGCACACGTATCATCGCGAACTAGTAGACTAATACAGCCTGTTTTTTTTTTTCTTGGCTTTCAAGGAAAACGTTATTTGCTTTCAGGCTCGCTATTCCAGATTTTTCTCTGCACGCTGGAGAGAGCCCATCAGCCCATGCATGACAGTAGTGTCGGCGGTAACCTGTGTGTAGGCAGGCGGTTGGGGGCCCTCAGAGAAACCGAGGGTGCATGTACTACATGCCTCCGATACGGAGAGGCCTAGTTGTTGTCTCGAGCAATGGCGGAACCTTTCCTTTGTGTCTGTGCGGGGGCCGGATGGCAGATGGCAGGGAAGCCTTCGCTGGCTCCGTTTTTAACGTTAATGGTACATCCAGAGGGTTTGCGTGGGCAACAGCCGGAGCCTGCTGAGGTGGACCCCAGGGACAGAACCCCTATGTGAAATTTGTTTTGATGGTGAATGTGAATGGACCGGCGTAATTATTTACATAAATAAAATTTATGCTCCCTCTCTCTCTCTCTAGGAAAAATACGAAAGCTAAGTGCTTTTTGATATTTCATTGTTGTCAATTCCAATTCTTGACCCTGTGTACACTGGTGGCGCTTTGTTAAGCGAGTCCTCCTAGCATTCCTGTGGCAGTGAGGTGGAGGATCTTGTTTTCTGAAATTAACCCATGGACCGTGTTACGAGCTCAACGGGCAATGCTGGAGACAGGGATGTCCCCCACGGATATCAGGTGTGGAAGATTGAAGTACTGCGCATTTTCTCGAAGCTCTCATATTACGTCAGTGCTGTTTTTTTTTTGTAACTGAGAAGCTTCGGCCCTAGGCGTTTATCAGACGTTTTCAACCATGAATGAGAACATGTATTCTACCAGATTTTTAAGCATTAAATGCATTTAGCGCTTGCTGTCGGCGGACCACGGCAAATAATACGACGTCGAACCGCAGGAGATCATGAAGGCGAACTGAAATGAGCTTGGGTCGCCTCTTGCTGATACGATGATTCTCTGGCCGCTGAATCAGCGCATGCGTCAACAAGTGTCTTCCTTGAGTCCGAGCTGATTTCTGGGCGGAAAAACTGAAAAGGCTCTAAACTATATTACTTCTCGGTGGACACCTTACACACGCCGTGAGAGAAGACTTGAGCTGACGCAGAAATAAGACGCTCTTGAGCGTGACGCGCCTATCCTCAGATGCATTTCACAATTGAATATTCTCTCAACGGGGTTACTCTCGACGTCGGTGCGCACTTATTTTTGCTGCCGATCGGTAAAAGAGGGAAAGCAACCATAAGGTATATTTGTTGTTCGGTCCCGATGATAGCCGCCCAACACAGAGACGCAGGAAGAGTTTGAAAAAGTCCTGCTCACGCTACCAAATATGGCGAAAATAACACAAGCTTAGCGATCCAACCCACTTTGAGTAAACGAATAACCAAGAAGAGAAGGGGAGACAAAAGTTGAGAGAGTAGATAGGAAGATGAGAGATGGAGAAGAGTGCAAGAAAAAGTGACTGTCGATTTTCTCCTGTCGAGTCATGGCAGAGAAACGCGGATGAAGTCTATGGGAGCGAAGCGCGTGCTCGGAAACCTCCAGCGCCACGAGATACCATTATCAACACACTATGTATGCCTTCACGGGGATTCTGCGCACTAGCTAATTCAAGTTAATGACGCATAATCTGTTCTATAAGTCATGGAACATCTAAGTCGCCATATACGCAGGTGCCTTCCATAGAGATGCTTTAGCAGAGCGCTACCATATGTGGTCGGAAATACATTATCACACTGTAAACTCGAATCAACCTGTAAGGAAGCAAAAAGCGAGTAACACGTCTTATAGCGCGCTCCTTAATGAGAGAAGGGTATGCTTTCCAAGCCGTGGGGTAGGTTTTCATATTTAAAAATGTGGAACACTTGCGTTTGGCAACAGACCAAATTCTCTCTTCAGAATAAACCAAGTAGTCGCAGTTACCAAGATTTTGATCACGGTTTCAAACGTGCTCTAAATGCTAGCCACTGGTGCAGCGGCTAAATGTTTTCCTCCTTTGATAAATGCACGAAGTACGAGATGGGACTATGCGTCTGTTTCTAGAGGTACGTTATTCCGCATATTTAGTGGTTGAAGTTTATCCTGCGGCTTGAGCGTGTAACCCCCCCCCCCCCCCAGCCCCCCACCCCTCCCCCCAGTAAGGGAGCGCGCAAGAGTACGTGTCACTTAGTTTTTTTCTCCCTTGTAAGGCAATTCGCGTTTAGTGCCGTGAAGCTGCAAAGAACAATCAGAATCCACGAACATGTCCCGACAACCTGTGGAGAAAGAAGGGTATTACCTTGTCCAATTGGTCGAATATCTTGTCAACTCTTTCCTGGGGGGATTCCTCTTGTTCGGACTCTTTCGTCTGGTTTCCCTGCACAATGGAAAGCGAAACGTGCTTTAAAAAAAAAAGAGCAGCAAAAAGGGTCACTGAGCTGCCGCATCGAGTTTAACAATGCCTTCGCTGATCTTCTTCTGGGAGCTGTATCTGCTTAGAGTCAGTTACAAAGTAAATGGAATCACCACTGAACGTCTCCTGGCGTCAAGGGCCCGGTCTTCCTAGATTCAATTAGAGTTGCAACGTAGACACCACTCAAAGGTATTGACTTAAGTACTTTTTGCTTTGCTTTTCTTTTCAAGAGGAAATAAAGAAAGGCTTTGCAGCATCGCTGCAGTAAGCAGAAGTAGAAGAAGTGCAGCTAATCTCGATTTAGTTTTTCGAAGAAAACTGAACGAAACGACAAAATCGCCTGCTGCAGTAAGGCGAGCAATCGGTGGAATGGCGCAATCCAAAGGGCCCCGATATAAAATTAGACATCAGAGCGCATTGAGATTTATTTTTTTTTTTTTTTTTTTCTTGGCTGCGAACACTCACGAAGGAAAACGATAGCATCCACAAAAAGAAAGAAAGAAGGATTTAAGCACTACGAAAAGGCAAAAGAAGAAACAGGTGCAA